>NC_068571.1:28356596-28658102 GCF_025698545.1 Gossypium raimondii | reverse complement strand
AAATGTACTAAACACACAAACCCAAACCCTGAAAACAAATTTCTCTCCATAGTTACCACGAAACTATATCTTGTCGCTCCCAAGAAATTAAAGCCCTTGTTGATTGACATATCAAAATATAATGACCCCTTTAAATAAGCTTAGATTAGAGTTTTAATCATACTAAAATATCTCTGGAATAATTAGAGTTCGACTAAGAGAATCAGTCTTGCTTGAAGTCTAAAACATGGCTACATAACTTGGAGAAATCATCATGACGTCCCATGCATGCTCGTCATGACATCGCTGCCATGTTCGTTTAGGGTTTCATTGCGTCGTCACGACATCACTTGTCTTCATGTTGCGATGTCCCTTTTATGGAGAAAATCGTCATCCATCTTTTTAAGTGCCTGCAAAGCGTCTAATAAATGTGAGGCACATCCCACATGTTATTTGAACATATATTAGAATAATGGTAGGTATATTTTGTCTAAACTTAAAGGTGGTATTTTTACATATTCAGGTTTTAATGTTGCATCAACATTTATGATACTGCATCTAAAGGCCTGAAGGCATAGAATTCGTCGGCTTACATTTCATGTGGCTAAGGAAAAGAAGAGATGTACTTAAATAACTTGACCTTTATTTTATCTTACTGGTAATTTTGTGATAATTTTTAGAATTAATTAATGATAATTTCATCAATCAAAGAATGGTAATTATAATTAATTATCAACATTTTAACCCCGTGATAAAGATTTGTTACTGTTGATAAATGTTAAAATAAGTTTATAAATATATTTTTGTTCAATAAAATCTAATAGTTAGTGTGTGTTTTACACATTTCCACAAATTAATTTAAGTGAGTTTAAATGACCAACTCAATGATTAATTAAATCAAATTATCATTAATTAAAATTTTAAAATGTTTAACCTTTTATAAAAAAATTAACCCAATCATAATTAATTTGGTGGGGTTTTAAATAAACCGAAATTTTCTAATTTTTTTAGACAAATTTAAAACCTGAAATATATATGGATGGCAGCACTAAAATATGACAAGGAAAGAAAGACAGTCGTGAAGTTTTTTAACCTCAAAGATGGGAAGTGATTTGTGATGATGAATTGGAAGAAAAGGTAAAGAAAATTAACTCCTTAATTTGTTTTTAGATTTGATCATGGTTGGGTCATTCATCCAGATTCAAAGGTTTACTCAGAAAATTGAGAGGGTTTAGATAAAAATATAAGTTTGAAAAATATGGTTGGACAAAAATAAAGCCTGTTCTAAATGGGTTAAGCCTCGGGTAAGAATTTTTTGACCCGGGCTTAGCCCGAATTTGTCTAAATTTTTCTCACTGTTGCTTTCTATTGTTTTATTATTGTTTGCTGCCATTTTGATATTGTTTTGCTACCATTTTGCAATTATATTACTATGATTTTGTTATTATTTGGATATTGTATAACTCTTGTTTTATTATTAATTTTACTATTATTTTAGAGGCATTTGGTTGCTAAGTTGCAACTATCTTAATGTTATTTAAGTATAAAATCTTTTTTCAATGTATTTTTAATTTGTTGAGAAACATTTATTTAATGTTTTTAATGTATTTGATGTGTTATATTTTTTAAATTTATTTTTGTATAAAAAATTAATACGGGCGAGCCGAGCTAGGTTCATGTTTAGCATTTTTTTATATAAGTTGTACTTGGGAAAAATTTTAAATCTATTTTTTGAGCCCGGTTAAATCTGGACTCAGAAAACGAATCTAAAATTTTGCATCCGGCCCAGTTGTAGGAATATTTTTTATAAACCACAGAAGCTGAAGTTTGCGAAAAGAAGAAATCAAATTTATAAGCTTGTCATCCGTTGATTGTTTTTGTTTTTACAGAAGAAATATTTAAAATCCTTTGGGTTTCACTTCTGCAGCTGCATGGAAGCTTATTTCTGTTGTAGTTGGTAACAGTAATCCCAGCAGTTTATATATTCTAATTATTGTGCCTTTCATTGTCATATATATATGTTTTAAATTATTGTACCATCGTCTCTGTATCTTATACCATGTTCGTGTTTCATAACAACTTAACTATCTAGAGAGTTATTTAAAACAACATACATTGATTTTGATAACATTGCTTCATCGAGACGAGGCAACTAATTATTCGACTGATTCCTGCATTTTTTGCAGGCTAACTAGAGCAGCACTGAATGGCTCCATCAAACATTTCCTCCACCCCATTCTTGAATTCGAAACCTGTTTCCAACAGTTTCTTTGATGACAAACCAGGACATTTCATACCTTTGATTTCTCCCAAGGATCTGCAACACACATAACAATTGTTGGACCTGTTTTATAATGCAAGTTTGAGAAAGATGCAGAGGCACTCACTCTGGTGATGGAATTGGGAACTCTGGGTATTTGCCACCAAGAAATTCAGACAATTTCTCAAGGCTTATGGTGTCGGAAGAACAATTGTACCTTCCTTTTGCATCTGGATATTCAAGCAGGAATATATGTGCCCTTGCCACGTCATCAACATGCACCATTGAAAAATTCAGAAGGAAACTATATTCAGATTGGTTCCCTGTACTATTCAGCTTCCCCGTCTTAGTGCACTGCATTTTCTCAGTATAAAACTGTGTATTTTCAAACATTACCATCAAAGTAATGATTTTAGAAATGAGGTTATTAAGATGTCTATTTAGGTTGAAACAGAAATATTACTGAATCAAAAACAACCCAACCAATTGAAGAAATTCTTCATGAGACAACTAGCAAGCTTGTACCTAAGACCAGAGCCAATGATGTGCGCACTGAACCAGGGAACTTGGGGCATATGAAAGGGCCTACAACAAAACTAGGAATCACTGTCACCACATCCAATCCATGTTGTGCACCAAAATCAAGAACCGCCCTTTCTGTCAATGTCTTAGAAATAATGTAAGAATGTGCGTTTGGGCTTAATTTTTGTCTAACGAAATCCACATCAGTCCAGAAACTCTCATCCATCATGTCCATTTCTTGGTCATTGAAAACAACAGTGGATGCACTTGAAGTATACACAACTCTCTTCACTGTTTTTTATCATAAGCATGCCTTCAAGATGCCTACTGCTCCATTTATTAACCTCTCAGTTATTGCTTCTTCAGATTCTTTGTTTTGGAAATCGACAGGAGTAGCAACATAGAGCATTGCCTTGCTTCCTTCAATGGCTGCATCGAAACTGTTGGGGTCACTAAGATCTGCACTCAGGATTTTCAGCTTTTCGGCTGCTCCTGGTAGACTTGTGAGGAAACTAAGGTCCCTTTTGTTTTCTGCTCACATCACATGTCAAACCACTCTTTAGGAAAATAAAATAAAACACAACTAAAGTCTAAACATGCACTTCTTAGAAACCATCAAAAGAAAAGAAAATTGGGGTGTGAGGATTTTTTTTTCCCTGCAGGAAAGTGGGGGTAAATCATGTCCAGTTGCTCAAAATATTAATTTTCTCAGCCTGAAACTGATATATTTAAATGGATCTGCTTATAAATTGTGATGGTTCAAAAGAAAAAGTGTTCGTTGTTATTTTGAGTAAATTAAGTAGTGTTACCTGGATCAGCCCTAACAGTTGTACAAACAGAGTAACCTCCTGAAGAAGGCTCTTGATGAGCCAAGAAGCTATGAACCCAGTAACTCCAGTCACACGCACTGTTCCTTTATCTCCTTCCATATCTCTCTACTGTTTGTTTTATCCTTTTCACAATACTCAAATTACAATTAAGAAACGGCTCTAAATTAATATATATATATATATATATATATATATATATATATATATATATAATCTTGAGCTTTTCCTCGTTATTTATAAAAATTATTGGATGACTTTCGGCTATTTTACCCAAATGACCCAAAAAAAAAAATCAATTACAAAAATATTCAGGTTCAAAGACAATCATCCAAATGACTTAAAATAAACAATATACTTGGGTTGGGGGACTTAAGTGGTTGGCACCACTTAAATTTCTAACACAATCATTTAGGGGCTAAAAAAATATTTTTTGGGGTACTGGACATTAAATGACCGGCACCTATGTATTTTTTGTTCATACCTTAGCATATTGGTATACATTTACACCAGTATTTAAAAAAAATTGGGTGTTGGACAATAAATGGTTGGCACCACTTTTTCACGTAAAAAAAATAATATTTTTAGGTGCTGACACATTGATGGTCGGCACCCACTTTATCAGATTAAAAAAACATTTAGGGTTAGGGGAAAGAGATGGCCGAGACCTACTTTTTTGAGAACCCGAAAAAAATATTTTTGGGTTGTTGGGACACTAATGGCTAGCACCCTTGTACTAGATTAAAAAAAATTGGTGTTGGGACACTAATGGTCGTTACCCTTATACCAAATTTTAAAAAAAAATTTGGTGCTAAGACACTAATGGTTGACACCCTTTTACTCTATATATATAAGCTCTTTGGGTTGTGGTATTGTAATTGGATGGAGAAAAAATTGTTAAGATTACCATCAAATGGGAGTGTTTGGGTGTGTACCATCAACTTGTTGAGATTAGCTAGGTTTCGTCCACCTACGCCAACAACTTATAGTAAGGGAATGCCCTAACTCACAGCTAGAGCATCCAAAACAATCAGTGAAAAACTTGTTTCATTGATTCTATCTCGCCGTTTGGAACTCTATGCAGTAGTGTTTGAAAATCAGTCACCGTTCCCGACACATACTCTCGCATTGCGGATATCCACCCTTGAAGTTTGTTGTATGACGCATCCCAATCACCATACAACTGCTTCATTGCCAATTGCTTCGCTCTCCATGCCTTCCTAAAGGAAACCTATTATTTGAATCGAGCTTGCATGTCCGCAATAAGTGTCGATACAGGAATGGTGGGATTGTCTTTTACCAATGGGATGATGCAATTACATATGGTTTTTGCATCCAATTTTCGATGGTTTTGCGACATACGAGCGACCGTGCATGTGTGAGGACCTTCTATTTTCCTGATTGTCCATATCTGAGTCCCCTGCATTAATGCAGCTCAAACACGCCACTTATAACCATTTGAGGCTTTCCAACATTCTCTAACATATAACGATTGCGTTGACTTCATGACTTTGTAGTCGATAGAAATCTTCAAGTTGTACTGCTTTATTGCATGTAAGCAGTCTTTCTCATTATCGAACTGTTGTCCTACGAATAACTCTTCAGCTTCCGATTCTTCATCCAGTAGGTGAGCCGACACTATATTTGGATATTCAGAGAACTTGCACGCAAGCGCCGCATCAGGATCTACATTAGTCATGAAGGCCCTTGGATTATTACGGATAGCTATACTGGATCCCGTGTTCCCAGCAGAATGGGGGTGTACATCTTCACCCTCCACCGGGATTTCATCGTCTATGTCTTCAAGGATGTCATCCAAATCGAGGTCACTCAAATCTTCACTATCATGGTGGGACTGTTCTTCATTATCGGACCCTTCATCACCATCTTCTATGGTGGCTAACACCTCCAGATGAATCTCTAGATGAGGACACAAGATTAGGATGTTATACAAACATCTATCATATTTTGGATTTTCAGGAGTCTACAGTGACCCTCCACAACCCGACTGATCTTCCCAGTAGACATTAAGATCAAAATCAATTCCAGAACGCTGACTTATTAAAATTATAACTTGAATAGGTTCCAGTTCAGCTATCTCTACAAATAACTCAACCGAGCTAGAATTATCCATCTTAGGGAGGTAATAAATTGTTATCATTGTCCCTAAATCATCATCTTCAAGCTCCATTTTCGAGAACTTGAGCGGAACTGTTGAAATTGAAAATTTGTAAAACAGTCTCAACATTTGCTTCTAGCAATGGGTAGCTCTCTCTGTACTGATCTTTTGTTTCAAATCTTCCAGTAAAACATGTTTGTTGAATCTCATTCCAATTTTTTTTCCAATTTTGAAAAACACAACCTTCTTCAACTGCATTTATTATTTCTCCATCGAAATTATCATAAACAAACAAAATTTGGGAACTTATCTTCAACGATTTCTGCTTCCTTCTCAACAAACAAAAACACTGGTATTCTTAATATCGATTTTCAACTGATAAAGCAAACAAAAAGCTCAAATGAAAGACAAAACAACTATATATATTGAAGGGGTGCCGACCATCAGTGTCTTAGCACCAATTTTTTTTTAAAATTTGGTACTGAGGTGCCAGCCATCAGTGTCCCAACACCCCAAATTTTTTTTAAGTCTGGTACAAGGGTGCCAGCCATCAATGTCCCAGCACTCAAAATTTTTTTAATTTGGTACAATGGTGCCGACCATCAGTGTCCCAGCACCTAAATAACTATGGTCGTAGAAGTAAAATTTGAAACTAATCCGAAGCTTTCGCCTTCCCTTGATTTAAGTCCGATTGTGGTTTATCTTGATCTAAATAGATAATTTCATTCAATTAAGTACTTTAAGTATTCAATTCAATCCATAACTCACATTTATGTAAAATTATGAAATTACCCCTAATACTTTAACTTTTCACAATTTAGTCATTAAGCTCATAATGAACTTTAACTATTTTAATCCTCCATACAACCTAGCCAAATTTCTTAAGGACTCTTATAAACCCACTTAAATCATCATTTCATAATATTACCATGAAATTTTACTATTTTCACAAATAACTCCCTAAAGTACAATTTCTCCAAAATTCACTTAACAAAACATGTTTGTTTAACAGCTAAAGTTAATAATCTATCAACTAACATCAAAACCTATTCAAAAACAACTATGGAAAGTCCCTCAACCTTTAAAATTTTTACAAATTAATCCCCGGGCTAGCTAGATTGAGCTAATATGATCACGAAAACATAAAAATCATTAAAAACGGGATCAAAATCACATACCATGCAAGATAAAAGCTTGGCCGAACTTTAAAGCCCTGAAAATGGTGTTTTTTATCTTCAATTTTTGGTGGAGAAGACAACTAGAGAAGATGGTATCAATTTTGTTTTATTTTAGTTTAATATTATTTATTAAATTACCATTTTACCCTTAGTTATTAACTTATAAATTAACAAAATCCTACCCATAATTGTCCACTAACTTTAAGAATGGTATAATTACTATCTAGATCCTTTAGATTTCCTTTCTATAGCCATTTATCCCTTTTAAACTAATAGATACTCACTTTTGCAACCTTTACGAATTAGTCCTTTTTACCTAATTAATCATTTAAATTTCAAAATTTCATTAAATTAATAATAAAATAACAACTCACTCGTGGAATTGTTGGTCCCGAAATCACTTTTTTCGACACCACTGAAAACGAGCTGTTACAATAGGACATGAATCAATTGGTGGCCATAATTAGCGCATATACCACTTCTCGTAACATGTTGAAAATTTTGAATTCTCGCTCGTCTCCTGTTGAAATTGTTGTGTGTTAGCAGCAAGTGATTCAACAATTTCTTTAAGAGACATACTTGAACTAGAGGACGATGGTTGCATCAAAGCATGCGCCCTCGACCCAACGTCAAAAAACCAATCTCTCATTACCTGTTCCATAATTAAGAGACAACTCATTTGAAATTACTTCCCTAATCAATAAATAACCCTATAACTCAGTTCCCAAGATTTTACTTATCAACATAATTAAGAATGAATCATTAAGAATGAAAGAGATCAAATTCTAACCAACAAACTCACCTCAACGAGGTTCATTTAAGCTAGATCGCACATCCACACAAAATAAACATAAACCATGACAAAAAAATTATGCAATTCGTCACTAGTATTAGAATAAATTAAACCATTACGGATTTAACTATTCTAATTGACAAGGCAACCATTCTAAGTTATCAAACACTAGTCATATATTCAATAAGCCCGAGCAGTTGTAATTAAAATAGAAGATGCATGAATAGAAAAGAACAAAGAAGAATTAAAGCGCAAATAAGTCTCACGAATTTATTAAATCAAGCTTCAATTAAACCTTTGACTAGAAAAGAGGGTTTAGAATCCTATAAAATAAAGAAAACAAAAAGAAATTAAAAGTGGCTATGACTCTACCCTCAGTTTTAATCTAATAGTGTCTATTTATAGGATAAAATTAATATAATGGATAAAATACAAAGTGCCCTTAATTAAGTAAAGCAGAATTTTTTTAGATTTTTCGGCAAGTTTCATGTCAAACTTCCAAGCAGTTTTTGAATGTCCTCCTGACATTTTTGGGTTTCATCTGTGAAATAACTTTAGCTAAATATTTCAATTTCTTTTGAATCGATATATTATGGACCCAAAACGTATGTCTGTAGCTCAAGTTATGATCAAAATACTAAAATTATGTTTTGTTGAAAATTCAAATCACAAAAACTTGCCAAAAATAAACTTTACGCACATTTTTCTCCAGTTATTCCCTAAATCAATAATAAATAAAATATAAGTATAAATAATATAATTAAGAACATAAATAACATAATTCAATAGGAGAAATATCAAATTATAATGGAAAGAAAAGATTTAGATGCATGTCATGTAAGTATAAAAGTTGAGATATCAATTTATATAAATAAATTAAAGTATAAAGATTAAATTTTGATATTAGTATAAGGATTAAAACTAAAATTTAATCATTACTATAAAATCTCAAAGAAAAAGTAAAAGGATCATAGTTGAAATTTAACCATTGTTTTAAATAATATATATACCCTTTTACATATAGTATTGTGGGCTGAAAAAAATGTATAGATTATATAGACTTAGGGGTGTTTGGTAAACATAATTTTGGGCCGTTTTAGTTGATTTGGACACAAATGAAGGATTGGATAATTAAACTCTTTAATTGTAGTGTTTGGTGAATCTAATTGTAGTGTTTGGTGAATAGAGGTTTGCAAGAACTTGCTGAGTTAAAATCTCCAAAACAAAAAATTTTGGGATGGTCAACTTTTTTCAACAGCTGATTGAGAATACCTCATTTTTCCACATGCGCTCAAACCTAATAGGGATGCCAAGATATCAGTAACTTCAATTCTCTCATTTTTACTTCCAAAGTCCAAAGTAAATCTCAAAAAAAAAAACACCGTGAATATACAAAAATCAACATTGCCGCAGGAAATTTTCAATTGAGCTCATTCATCTTTGAATATTTATGTACTCTTAATTGATTTTCAATTTACTTGTGTAAAATAATTTCTTATACAACTTTATATTAATTGAAATATGTTACTTGACAAATTTATTTAGAGTGTGACATAATAATCACTAATTTACATACTAAGAACATGACATAATTATCACTAAAAATATAGTTTACAATTATATTGACACTAGTAATATTTATCAATTTCCACCATATTAATATTTGCAAATAAGTAAGAAAATTTTAAAAATTTTCACTAATTAATTTCCATAATGGATGTTTTAATTCTTTGGAAATAATGTTTTATTTCAATAATTTCACCCAATAAAGACTAACAATAAAATAAATCATGCCCTTATTTATCATTTTACACATATCAACTATCAGCCAATTGCCAAATAGTGACTTAATATGTTCTAATTTTGTAAAGAGGTGTTTTTCTTCCTTTCGTTGCATACTTAATGGCTCCACCAGAATTTGCTCAGCCGAAAGAGTAAATTTGACAATACGCATAAGTAAAAAAAATCGAATAAAATTTGAAATTCCAGGGAAACAAACAGGAACAAAAGAAGCAACAATAGAAAGTAGTGAGGATAAGGGATCAAAGTTGCGCACTGCGACGGAAACATCAATTTGTATACAGAGGAAACCATACACAGTGCAGTTCCTGTCCTCACAAAAACTAGTTTGGAGACATTAAAAACAACAACATACATTGATTTGTTTTTTTTTTTTAAATTAGAATTACATTATTATAACATTGCATCATCGAGACAAGGGAACTAATTTATTCCTCTTTCTACTGATTCGATCCAATCATTTTCCAGGCCCTTGCTCCCTGCATTATTTGCATAGTAGAGATGGTAAATTTGGGTAACTAGAGATATCCTCTTTCCTTGCAGCACTGAATGGCTCCATCAAACATTTCCTCCACGCCACAATTAAATTCGAAACCTGTGTCCAACAGTTTCTTTGATGACACACCAGGCCATTTCATACCTTTGATTTCTCCCAAGGATCTGCAATCACAACAAGAAGTTGGAGGATGACTTCGCTGTCACTCCATGGTTTTTATTGTTTTATAATGTAAGTTGGGAGAAAGATGCAGAGGCACTCACTCTGGTGATGGAATTGGGAACTCTGGGTACTTGCCACCAAGAAATTCAGACAACTTCTCAAGGCTTATGGTGTCGGAAGAACAATTGTATCTTCCTTTTGCTTCTGGATATTCAAGCAGGAATATATGTGCCCTTGCCAAGTCATCAACATGCACCATCGATGCATTCAGAAGGAGACTATATTCAGATTGGTTCCCTGTACACATTATTCAGCTTCCTCGTCTTAGTGCACTGCACTTTCTCAGTATAAAACCGTGTATCTTCAATCATTATCATCAAAGTAATGACTTCAGAATGATAGTTAAACAAGAAATGAGGTTATTGCTGCAGTTGAAATCTTTGAAGCAAATTAAAAAGTCTATATAGGGATGGAAGAACTAGCAAGCTTGTACCTAGGACCAGAGCCAATGACGAGCGCACTGAGCCAGGGAACTTGGGGCATATGAAAGGACCAACAACCAAACTAGGAATCACTGTCACCACATCCAATCCATGTTGTGTACCAAATTCAAGGGCCGCCCTTTCTGTCAATGTCTTGGAAATCATGTAAGAACGCATGAATGGGCTTAAATTTTCCCTAACGAAGTCCACATCAGTCCAAAAACTCTCATCCACCACCTCCACATCCTGCCCGTTGAACATAACAGTGGACGCACTTGAAGTATACACAACTCTCTTCACTGTTTTCGACTTCAAGCATGCCTTCAAGATGCCTAGTGCTCCACTTATTGACCTCTCAGTTACTGCCTCAGATTCTTTGTTTTCAAAATCGACAGGAGTTGCGACATGAAATACTCCCTTGCATCCCTCGATGGCTGCATTGTAACTCGCCGGATCACTAAGATCTGCACTCATGATTTTCAGCTTTTCGGCTGCTCCTGGTAAACTGGTGAGGAAACTAAGGTCTCTTTTGTTTTCTGGCCACATGTCAGACCACTCTTTAGAAAGACAACTAAACATTCAGTTGTTAGAAACCATCAAAAGAAGAGAAAAGAGGGGTGTGGGGATTCATTTTTTTCTGCAAAGCTCCAACAGGAAAGTGGGGGTAAATCATGTACATTTGCTCAAAGTATTAATGTTTTGAAATTTGTATATTTAAATGGATTTGCTTATAAATTGTGATGGTTCAAAAGAAAAAGTGTTCCTTGTTATTTTGAGTAAATTAAGTAGTGTTACCTGGATCAGCCCTAACAGTGGTGCGAACAGCATAACCCTCCTGAAGAAGGCTCTTGATGAGCCATGAAGCTACGAACCCAGTACCTCCAGTCACACACACTGTTCCTTTATCTCCTTCCATTTCTCTCTACTCTATTAGAGTATTTTGCATAAAAAATATAATTAAGAAATTGCTCTACATTAACATATATATAATCTTGAACTTTTCCTCGATATTTACAAAAATTCTTGGATGACTCTGTTGTCTGTCATTTTCGATGTGCAACCACCCGTGTGGTGTCAGTTTAAAGCAAGGATGAGTATTCATTGAAATATCTCCATCAACATCTTATTCTTACTGACAAATTGCATTTCCCACAATGGTTTTGCTTTTTTCCTGAAAGTTCACTGCCAATGTTGGAGAAACGTATATTTTGACCCTGAATTGGTTAATGCGTGTGGAAGAACTTCAGTATTTTGCATGCTTACGGTACTGAAAATCATTACTCTTTATGGTTGGTGAAATTTATTGTTTTCTGTTGGTATTGCAAAATATGAACCTAAATTTGAACAGGGTTGTTCACATTTTAGCAATCAGATGCAATTAAAACTAAAATCTGGGAAATTTTAGATGGTTACCGAGGATAGGATTCCTTGGCAAACGTTTTTTAGTATGGTAACTTGGCATATGCGGAAGAATAGATTTTTTTTTTTTTTTTTATATTTCAAGGAGTATCTTGGAACACGGTGGAAATTATTAAGGTGTAGGTAAGCTAGGCAAAATAGTACATAGTAGCGTTAATTGGGACCTATCTAGTGATAGTAGATTAGATTTACAGCACGTTTGGTTCGTTGTATTGGAATAGAGGCATAATGGAATAGAGCTGTATTGGAATAGAGACGTAATGGAATAGAGGCGTAATAGCAAATCAATTGTTTGGTTGAATGTAATGAAATAGAGGCGTAATAGTATTCTTGTGTTTAGTTGAATGGAATAGAGGTGTAATAGCATAATGGAAAAAACTAAAATGACTAGAATACCCTTAGCATAAATTTGTTTGGGTAAATGATTATTGTTATTTGTTATTTAAATTTTAATAAGATTATTAATATCAATAATAAATAATTTAATTATATTTAAACATAATTATTATTAAATATATTATAATTAAAATATATAATTTAATAAAATACTTAATAATCAATATTCTTATATGAATTTACTCAAACCATAATATATGATACTATAAAATATAATTTAACATAATTATTATTAAATATATTATAATTAAACTATATAATTTAAAAAAATTCTTAATAATTAATATTCTTATATGAATTTACTCAAATCATAATATATGATACTATAAAAGATAATTTAACATAATTATTATTAAATATATTTTAATTAAAATATATAATTTAATAAAATTCTTAATAATCAATATTCTTATATGAATTTACTAAAATCATAATATATGATACTATAAAATATAATTTGAAATAATTAATATTAAATATATTTTAATTAAAATATATGATTTAATAAAATTTAAAATAATTATAACTAATAAATTTTCTTATATGAATTTGTATAATTTAAAATAATTATTATTTCATATAATTTAATAATAATATATAATTTCATAAAATTCTTGATAATAAATTTTTTATATGAATTTATATAATTTTAAATAATTAATATTAAATATAATTTAATAATGATATATAATTTCATAAAATTCTTGATAATAAATTTTCTTATATGAATTTATATAATTTAAAATAATTAATATTAAATATAATTTAATAATGATATATAATTTCATAAAATTCTTGATAATAAATTTTCTTATATGAATTTATATAATTTAAAATAATTAATATTAAATATAATTTAATAATGATATATAATTTCATAAAATTCTTAATAATAAAATGTTCTTATATGAATTTACTAAACTCATAATATAACTTGAGAATTATATTCTGCATAAACATAATTAACTTATATTAAGAAAATGTTAGATGAAAATGAAATTATACATCATAATCCATATGTTATATCGTTTTACAACATCAAAAAGTTTGAACATTGATTTTTAATGGTCAGAAAGAAATCTTCTGACCCATTCCAATCGCGCAGCAGAAGGTAAACTAAAGAAAACGAGCATTTGAGTTGGATGATCTGGAATTTTACTCAAAGCTCGATACCTCTCATCGTCGGTTAAACCTTCAATTTCCCATAAGGTTGAATATAAATTTGTAGCTTTCTCTTGGATGATCTGGAATTCTTCTGACTTCTGCTGAACTACCACATCGGAGGCAATACTCCTACTAATTTGATCGCCAATGGCCCGCATGTTTTCGGCCAATAAAGTGGCAGCCTCATCAAATGAAGAAGACATATTATCACGAGCATCAGATTTCTTCTTTCTCTTGTTTGAAGATGAAGAAGCCCCTTGGTCTCTATCTCGTCGCGGTTCCGCAGTAGAAACATCCATATCATCCAAAGAAACATCAGTTTCGCAGTCATAGAATGAGTTTCTTTCTTCATCCATATATGTAGTAGGTACACCCTCAGCATTTATTTCTTCAAGAACATCAGCAGCTGTTTGAGCATCTTTCCCAATCGCTCGATCTCTTGCGTTTATGGCAGTAAGCTGGTCGTAGTAAGGGAAAGAACGATGTCTGAATTGAGCGGCTTCTTTGTAACTCTAAAAAAATAAGGAAATCATATTAGTTATAAGTTTGGTAAAAATAAGATAATAAAGACTTGAAATAATCTTACCTTTAACTAGGAGTCCCAAACCGCATCTTCAGCAACAATGAGCTGCCTATGCTCGTCCCAACCAAAACTGCTATTGTTTTGGCCATTAAGCATGTCATAGATGATTGACCACTCTATTTTTAGTAACCTAATCCTCGATTCAATATTAGGTTTCGCCTTCAACATTGCATTTGGTAAAGCCTTTTGTAGCATTCTTTCCAACTCGTTTAAATAACCGGCTTTGAACCCGGTATCAGCATTAAATGTTCCAACATTGTGCAAGTCCACCATGCAGGAAACCAATGCCACATCTTCTTCTGGAACCCATTTTCTTTTGGTTCCTCGAGAAGCTTGAGAAGAAGCATTTGATTCTGGAACACCTAACATAATTATCTTAAGAAAAAAAACAAATTATATTAATTACTATTTTAATATCATGAATCAAAAGGTGAACACTTTATAAAATTATAATTAAGTTCAATATCATGAATCAAAAGCTCCATACCATAAAAATTTAAAATTATAACACATGCTGAATGAAAAGAAATTAAATTATAATTCAACAAGTTTAGTACAATACAAAAATCAATTCAAACACCGCAAAAGTTTCACAAACTAATTTCTAGATGCTTGCCATTCATTGAACATTTGGTTGGCTAGTTCCATCCTCCAAGTAGCCCAAGCATTCGATGGATGAATATTTACGATATTCGGTTCATCGTCATCCACCACATTACTAGGTAATCCTTCTCCCACCCCCGCTTCAATAGGATCAATACTCATATGGGTTCGGATAAAATTATGGAGCAAACAATATGCAATAATAATTCTATTGTGCACCCTTACAGGATAGAATGATGGATTCCTAAGTATTCCCCATCTAAGTTTTAATAACCCAAAGCATCTTTCAATAACATTACGTGCTGAGGCATGTTTCATATTAAAAAACTCTTATGGAGAACTTGGTCGATAACCCCGACGCCACTCGTTCAAATGATATCGTTGTCCTCTAAAAGGTGCAAGAAATCCTCACAATTTGTGTATCCAAGATCAACTAGATAATAACAACCTATAAAATAATTTTTTAAATGATTAATTCAAGACAAAAAGTTTGATCTTAATGAATAATTCAAAGTCCTCTAACTATCCACTTTACCATGAGGAACTTTTAGTCCATGTCTTCTACTAATGGCATCTCGAAGAACCCGTCCATCAGCAACTGAACCTTCCCAACCAGGAAGAACATAAACAAATTGCATATCAGGTGTACAAACACCTAGCATATTTGTTGCTATGTCACCTTTTCACGTTCGATATCTAGGTTTATCAACTGTTAGAACCCTAATCTTGATGTGAGTTCTATCAAGAGCACCTAAGCAATTCTATATCACATGATATAAAACCTTGAATTAGAATACTAATTTAAATCTAAATCAACTAAATGTTGTACAAGCTATATATAAAACTCAGTCCAATACCTTAAACCATTTCCACCTTGTGTCAGAAGAATCAGCTGAAATTGGCTCCGCCTTTTTAAATAACACATCTTGTAAGCGTATGACAGCATTTAAAACACTATGAAATGCTCTGCTAACAGTTTCCTCGAACCTTCTAAAGTGATGCTTGATAACTCGATTTTTCAGGTGATGGGAGATGATATGTAAAAACATTGCCACTTGTTCATCAACAAGCATGTTTCTTGATGACTTCAATCCCCCTAAGAATTCTAACATCTCACATAGTTTAAAAAAGGCAATTCTATTCATCCTAATTTATTCAATACAGGTCTCGTCACTAGCATATAGAAGCCTTTTCACATAATCCCTTTTTGTATAAAAATCTAAGGTATAGGACCTAATCCTTGGTCTATAAGTATGTAGGCTAAGGCTGGCACCCATTCTAAATAAGAACCAAATCGCAATTCTACAGATTTCCAACCATATTGTCAATGCAATACCAATTCTTTTACGCCTCACACTTTGTGCAATTAAAGGCAGACGAGCCATTACTGCAATATATTAATGTGTTCCATATTGTCAAATCACAGTAAAAGGGTCACATTTCTCCAATCATAATTTCAATAACAGTAAAATAAAATTAAATAATTTAATTGCCAAAGAACTTACAGTGATTGTGTGAAAAGAAGACGATCAACTGTGGGTGGAGGAAGCAATCAAACAAGCCGCTTCAATAGGAAGCAATATCACACTATCAAAGAAAAATGAACAATACAAATTTAGAATCTTAACGAAGCAAAAAATAGAACTTTAACATTAACATTAACAATGAATATTTGTTTTTAATCAACAATGTTACCAAATACTTGTTTTTAATCAAGTTGTTTTTAATCAAGTTGTTTTTAATCAATCATAATAATAATGAATATTTGTTTTTAATCAAGTTGTTTACTTGATTATATCTAATGATCCAATTTTAATATATTGAATTTTTTTAAATCAAGTTGTTTACTTGATTATATCTAATGATCAAATTTTATTTTATTTACTCATGATTGGATTGGGTTTAATTTATAATGGTTCAAAAGTCGATATATATGTAATATTATTAAAATAATATTTTTAATTTTAATTATTTAAAATATTTTTAATTAATGCGTTGTATATGAATATACACATTTATTTAGTTTTATTTTTAATAAAATGTTTCTAATTTATTCCTTCAATTTTAATCACCTTACAATTTATTCATTGTATTATATCTAACGCCCCATCTAAGTAATCACTAGTGCAAGAAATCCTATAATTTCGTATGAATGTCAAGTTTACAATCTTATCTTCTTTAGTGATACATTGTGCTTTTGATTTTACAATATGTGACCCATATAAGCTTGTTGTTTTAGGAGGCTCTCATCTAGTTAAATAGATGATTTTCAAGCTCTTTTATCAATAGACTTGATGAATGTTCACATCTCAATCTTCCAATAGGCATAGTTTATTCTGTCCAAAAGAAGTAGTTTTGAAGTTGAGCTACCTTCCTTCATAAAATTCATTTTAACTCACCAAATAGAAAATCACACCAAAAGCTTTTGTTATTAGGCTTTAATACCAATTAAAAATGTGTTTGGAAGGACTTGTTAAATTGACTGTTGTATATACTTGTTGGCATAAATTGTGAGACAAAAATATTTGTTTAAACAAATCCAAGAACAATAACAGCAATTGCTTATGCAATTCAATATCAAATCTTTCTAGAATTAACAATAATAGCAATTGTTTTAACACTTACCCAAATTATAATGATTCAAGTAGCTAAAATTAAAAAAATACTTGTAAGCACAAATTCTTATTTACTTTACCAAATAGAAAGTAAATAGCTAAAAGACCGAAAAAATAAAATAATTTCCAAAAAAAATTAAAACTCAATGCAAAAAATCAGCATGTATGCTAACAGTTTTACTGTGTTTCTCTGTATTTGATTTTGAAGTCTTACAAGTTTAGAAGATTGGATAAGTTACCAAACCTCTTGAATTGCAACTAGAGCTTCAGTTTGCCAACGATTTATGTCTGGAGCAAATCGATAGCTAACAGTCCAATACCTACAAAATTTCACATAGAACATCAATATGCTGGAACAACAGTGGTCAGATACACCAGGCGCAATAAAATTTCATTATGTATCATATGAAAAGTGTTTCATTGATTTATATTGGACACCATCTTGTAAAGGTGACTGTATGAACCAGCAAAGCTAAACTCCGGCTTCAACTTGTATCAAAGACAATGATTCGAATCTACTTACATGCAAAAAAAACAAAAGATACTAACAAGGCAGCCAATGAAACTCATTACACTATTGCACTTCAAACCAATGAGACTTAAATTAACAGCAAGTCAAGCAAAATGTTGAGCTTAAGCTTCATCAATGGAAGAAAGGAATACAACTACAAAAACATGGCTGCTTCCATTGACAAATTCCAACTACAAGAAGTTTTAGACCAAAATAATGAACTGAAACAAGACAACGAGACATGAATGTGCAAAAAGTAATTCCTTTGGTCTTCAAGGGCAACATGGCACATCCTACAAAATACTAATGCTGCAGCCTATGCTAACTCACTTCTAATTAATTCCCATTCCTTTGACTTCCTCCACAATCTCCTTAAGCTGAACCGGATTATACAAAAATATTCGAGGATGACGGTTAAGCAGCATAAGGATATTCGATTCAGGGACTCTAATTCCTCTTAAAACATATATTCAGTAAAATAAAAACAAATGCAACAACAGTAGGAACCATAACCATAGACATGAAAAAGGAACCAAACAAAATATAACTAGCAGTGGAAATTGCTGCCCTGCTATTAAATCAAACTCTAAAAGAGAAGTAACTGGGACTCACTGAAAGAAGCATGAACAATTCTATTAAGCAACTTAGGTAGAATATGAGTTATACTAATAAAAGGATAAAGATCTAGGCAACCAAAATGGTGACAAAATTTTCGCAGGGAAGTTATAATCAGCTAGGTGTAGAGATGCATGTAGAAAGAAATTAGCACATCAAAATCTCATAAATATGCATGCACAAAAGGTTCAGTCATGATAACTACCTCAACCTGTTCTTTTTTTTTTTTGAAACATGTTAAATCTAGTGACTCACTTTCACAATGACTGATCATTAAACTAATAAATAGACATAGCACAGCCAGAAAAGAACCTTTTTATTCAATATATGCCAGCTCAAAAAGCTATGAAAATTCCATCCAGAAAAAAACCATGTATATTACGGTTTCATGTATTCTTTCACTATCCAAATAATTGGGCTTTTTATTATCTTATAGAACCTTAAACTGAAGTTGTTCTCACTACAATTATGTTTAAACCAGTAGAAAATACCAGTACCCCGACTGAAAATTCTCACCGAAATAAAAAAATTAGGCAGTATTGAAAACTCAAAGGTTCAAACTCAAAATAAAAAATTAGGCACAAATCATGAAGTGAACTTTACTAAACGACAACCTAATCTACATATCGAATATTGAAAAGAGAAATTATATGTTAGATAAAAAATGATTGCTAAACCAAGAAAGAAGTTTGAAAGCAAACAATTTGAGAGCAAAAGAGAATTAGAAACCTTGGTTTACCTTTCAGTTGCAGTAAACTTGGAAACCCACCAAATGAGAGCAAGCGAAAGGGTGACAAAGAGAAAAAGAAAAGAAAAGGTTGAGAAGGCCAAGCGTAAATTGTGTTGTAAAAAACAGAAGAAGGAAAGGGGAAGCGTCGATCGGGAGGGAACAAATCTGCAGAAACCCCAAGCTAGAAGGAAGAAACAGAAGAAGGAAAGGGGAAGCATCGATCGATTGGGAGGGAGGGTAAAACACGGTATAAAACTAAAGCAGCACCTAAACTGAGCAAAAGGGAGGGATTAGAAATCGGTGGATTTTGGGGATTAGGTCTGTAATGTATTAGACCCATATTAGCCAATACACTGAACCAAACAAAGGATTAAAGTGGGATTAAGTGGGGCCCACGGAATAGGGGTGTAATGGCTATGCCAATATACCCAACCAAACATGCTGTTAGAGTAGCTCTTATGAAATTGTTGGAATGATAGGGTAGGAGAATGTTAGCTTTTGTTGCTTAATTTAGTTAGGATTTTATCACACACACAAAAAAAAACCTAAAATTTATGTCAATATTGTAATCTTAATTATAACTTTAGAATCTTCTCAAGAGTGCTCTCTTGAGTATGACCGAAAACAGTATTTCCGTGACAGGAATAGAGTGAAACAGTGAAAATTTAAAATAATTTTTGGGTATATTTAGAAACTATAGAGTAACTCGATGAAAATGTAAATATTATTATAGTAATTACATCCTCTTGTAAGTTACATGGTAGTTCTCCATGTTGTGTTTGATAGTAAAATTACAATTACAAGTTACATAATTTAACTTTTTAAAGTATTAATTATTAAAAAAAGTTAACAATAATGTTTGAAGAAAAAAATCTTAATTAGTAACAAAAATTAAAATTATATCATTGTATTCAATATGTTAATTCAAAACAATTTTGCTCTCTAAAAATTCAAGTGTTGAAAAACTTTGAGGGCGTGTTAGGAGTTTAAAAAATCTTAGCTTTAGTTTTATAGTCTGCCGTTTGGCACGTTTCTCTATCTGCCGATTGGCACGGGTTCTTTCAGTCTGGTTTTGTTTTGACATTTTCTGTGTTTTCGATGGAAGATGCACTGGCAAATTTGAGGTTATTAGATGAGGAGGAGGAAGCGATCCAAGAGGACGAAGGAGCGGTGAATGGTGCTTATCAATTCTGTCTGGTAGGTCGCTGTCTAACAGATAGCGTTGTTCATTTTCCTTCCTTGTGTAATACAATGGCGGATCTCTGGCATCCTATCGGGGGGATTTGTATTACGGAGTTAGGGGAGAAACGGTCTCTTTTTCAATTTTTTAATGAGGTTGACATTGAAATGGTAGTCTTAGGAAAACCGTGGTTTTTCAATAACCATTTACTTATACTCCAAAAAATTCCTGGTGGGGAAAATTCGGCAGCGTTGGAGTTAAACTTTACCGAGTTTTGGATACAAGTCCATGAATTACCTCCAGGGCTGATGACAGAATCGATGGCAAAACAATTTGGTGATTTCTGCGGTAAATTTATTGAGTATGATACTTCCATACCGTCATTGGGTATTCAGAAATTTTTACGTATTCGTGTTTGTCTGGACATTACTGCCCCATTGAAATGTAAGAAGAAAGTCTTGATCAGGAAGTCTATGATTGTTTATGCTAGGTTTAAATATGAAAAGCTTAGTCTGTTCTGCTTTATCTGTGGAAAATTGGGGCATGGGGAGAGTTATTGTCCTTTTCGGCTATAATTTGAACCATCTAAAATAGTATTTGGCTGGGATTTATCAATGCGTGCGGTGGTAAGGCGTCAGAATTCGGCAATGAGCAGGTGGTTACGAGCAGCAGATGGGTCACCGTGTGTTACAGAAAACTTGGTAAGTTTCAATCATGATATTTTGATAAATGAGGGGAAAGATTTAGGGCGTAATTTCAGGGGAATTGTTGGGAATCAAAATTCAAATCCCAATCTAATCCCTTTGGGATCTGTCCAGTATCACAGTAATAATAAACAAATTAAGGGGCGTGATGGGGGTAACAATGCGTTGGTAGCTGATGGATTAGTGTATGGGCCTATGGACTTGGTCTTGCATAAGGAGGATGACCCAATTGCTTTGTTGAAAGGTAAAAAAGAGACAGAGATTTGTGGAGGGCCCACGTGTTCTTTTGGATGCTGTTGCTGGATTAGGCTCAATGGATGTATTAGCTAGCTCTGGTGATCAGAGCAACTAGGCTCAATGAAAATACTAAGTTGGAATGTTCGTAGTTTGGGGAGATCACGAACAGTTAAAAGGCTCAAGAATAAGTTAAGAGCCATTAATCCTTGTATTTTGTTTCTTATGGAGACAAAATTAAGCTAAAAAAATAGAGTTGGTAAGGTTGAAGCGTGGGTTTGAGAATGGAATCGACGTTAGGGCAATAGGCACAAGAGGTGGTTTATAGTTGGGCTGGAGAGGGAATACATTAGTTCAGCTTAAAAGTTTTTCCTCGTTTCATATTGATGTTGAAGTTCATGATAATGAATGTGGCGAGATCTGGAGGTTAACGGGGTCCTATGGGAATCTGGATGAAAGGAGTAGAAGCGCTTCGTGAGACCTGCTTCGACAGATAAATCATGATCAATCTACCCCTTGGGTTGTCTTGGGTGACTTTAATGAGGTTGCGAATTCTTTTGAGAAGAAAGGTGGTCGCCTCTGATCAGATCGCCAGATGAGGGAATTTCGTGAGGCATTAGATGATTGCAGTCTTACGGATTTAGGCTTTGTTGACTGGTGGTTCATATGGGAGCGAGGACGATTTGTATCTACGAATATAAGGGAACGGTTGGATCGTGGAGTCGCTACCTTGAGTTGGGTGAATCTCTTTCCTGGATATCGACTTGAACATTTGAGTCATTCTTTTTTTGACCATTGCCCCCTTCTCCTAGATACTATGGTGGTGGTATGGAACAATCAAGACAGTCTTGTGAAGCCTTTTAGGTTTGAGGCCAAATGGTGTTTAGATAGTTCCTTTGAGGGGATGGTGAAAAGGTGGTGGGATGATAATTTTGGAAGTGTATTGGGCAAGTTAGAGGAACTGGGACATCATTTGCTCAAGTGGAGCAAGTCTACTGGTAGAGAGGAAGAGAAATAGGATTGAATTAGAAGACAGATTGACTAATCTTTATAATCAAGATCTTTCTGATGAGATTTTAGCTGAGATTACGAAAGTCCAATTAGGACTTAATTTGGAAGCTAATAAGGAAGAGTTATTTTGGGAACAACGTGCACATGTAAATTGGATGAAGAATGGTGATCAGAATACCAGCTTTTTTCATAAGGTTGCTGTGCAACGCCATTTCTATGGTAGAATTACGGAGCTGCAAGATGAAAATGGGGGACGAGCCAATTCGTCTGAGGAATTTGTTCAGATTGCTTCTAATTATTTTGGTAACCTTTTTTCTGCTTCGGATATGGGTTCGAATGAGCATTTATTTGGTTTAGTTGAGAAAAAGGTTACTGATAGCATGAATGATGGGTTGTTAAAGAAGTTCATTGAGGAGGAGATTGCCTATGCTGTTAAACTGATGGCACCTTTGAAAGCCCCTGGTGTTGATAGGTTTCCTGTTATCTTTTTTCAAAGGCACTAGCATATTATTGGGTCGGAAGTCTCTCAATTTTGTTTATCTATTCTGAATGGACAATCTGAACTAGGAGATCTCAATAAAACACGCATTATTTTGATTCCTAAAATTGATAAGCCAAAAAATATGTCTCATTTCAGACTCATAAGCCTTTGTAATGTTATTTACAAAATTATTGCAAAAGTCTTGGTAATTCGTATGAGTCATATGTTGGGGAATTGCATTAATGAAGCTCAAAGGGCTTTTATCCCAGGAAGACTTATTTCGGACAATGTGCTGATTGCTTATGAGGTCCTTCATTCTTTAAAAATGAAGAATAGCGGCAAGAAATGTAATTTTGCGCTTAAACTCGATATGAGTAAAGCGTATGATCGTGTCGAATGAGACTTTTTGGCAGGGATGATGAAACATCTGGGTTTTCGTATGGATTGGATTATTCTTATCATGCGATGCGTTTGCTCTGTTTCATACTCGATTAGCCTTAATGGATATCATAGCGAAAGGTTCTCTCCTTCAAGAGGGCTACGACAAGGAGACCCTCTTAGTCCCTATCTGTTTTTGATTTGTGCTGAGGGTTTTTCTACGCTTATTCAAGAGGCTAAAAATAAAGGACGGATGGTGGGAGCACCTGTTGGTTGGGAGAAAATTTCTGTTAATCATTTATTTTTTGTAGATGGTTGTATCTTATTTGGAGATGCCTCGTGTGAGGGAGCTGGGGTGGTTCGTAATGTAATCCGTGAGTATGAGATGGTTTCGGGACAACGTGTGAATTTTGATAAGTCTCTTATCTATTTCAGAGTGAATGTAGATTTTAGCGTTAAGGAGGATATCGTCAATCTGTTAGGGGTTCGGTTGGCATCTAACCCCGAAAAGTTCCTAGGCTTACCTATGATGGTGGGTAGGAATAAAAAGTGGGCTTTTGCTAATTTTTTGGATCGGTTCAGGAAACGAGTTGAGGGGTGGAGTTTGTGCTATCTGTCAATGGGGGGTAAGGAAGTCTTTATTAAATCAGTTTTGCAGGCGACCTCAATATATGCTATGCAATGCTTCTTTCTGCCAAAGACGTTATGTCGAAAGCTTGAAGGCATCATGAACAGGTTCTGGTGGACGAATAATAAATCCTCAACTTGGGAAATGTTATGCAAGCCAAAATGCCTTGGAGGTATGGGCTTTAAAAACTTGTTTTTGTTTAATAAGGCTTTATTAGCCAAACAGGTTTGGCGTATTTTATCCCGACCTCATTGTCTTTTTGCCAAGGTTTTAAAAGCCCGTTATTTCCATTATTCAGATATTCTATCAGCAAAAGTCCCCTCTAACCCTTCGTTTACCTGGAGAAGCATTTGCAGTGTTCAGGAGTTGATCGGAGAAGGGATTGTGTGGCAGGTTGGGAATGGTGCTTGCATCAATATATGGAATGATCCCTGGTTACCTGGAAGGGAGAACAATTGAATTCCAGTTCAGGACATTCGGTCTAATTGGACAACAGTTAATCAGTTAATTATGAATGAGGGTTGTACCTGGAACAGAGAACTAGTTCATAATTTAGTTGATGATAATACAGCAGCTAGAATCTTCTCCATCCTATTTCTGAAAGTAGGCCAGAGGACATGTTGGTTTGGAAGTATGAAGGTTCAGGGGATTACACTGTTAAGAGTGGGTATCGAGTCTTTATTACAGAATATTTACAGAGCAAATCTAATATGTCCTCTAATGTTGAGGATTACCAAAGTTTCTACACAGATTTGTGGTCATTAAATATTCCTGCAAAAATTAAAATACACGTTTAGAGGATGGTTAATAATTTGGTGCCACATTATGGAAATCTGGCGCGTAGAACTTTGTGTGAGAAAGCGGCGTGCCCACTGTGTAAGGCAGAACTGGAGAATTCTGAGCATCTGTTATGGTCTTGTGGTGTTCTGCAGGATGTGTGGGCTTCGTTGCAAGTTCGAACTCCTCTTTTTGAAGATTCGCTGGTTCACAAAATTAGTTTTGTTAGAACATTTATTAAAGCAAATGACCGACATAAACGACTCATTGCTATTTCTTTATAGGGTCTTTGGTTTCATAAAAATAAATTGGTGCATGAAGGGGTAAAATTTTTGAGGCAAAAATTATTGGGGTTTATTCAAGGATATGAACAAGATCTTTTTTTATTTCATGAGAACCTCTGTCCTTTTACTGGATCTTTGGTTAAGGAGCTTTGGAGGCCTCCTGACTTTGGAATCATTAAGATTAATTTTGATGCGTCTTTCATTCATGAAAGGAAACTTGCTACAACAGCAGTTTTAGCTAGAAATTACAAAGGAGAAGTTGTTGGGGCAGAAACTTATCTCTTTGAATTTGTGGCAGAGGCACGAGCTTGTGAACGGGCTTTAATCTTCGCGAGTAAGATGTGCTTTCAGTGGCTGGCTGTGAAAGTTGATTCTCTTTCTGTCATCCAAAATATCAGAAAAAAGAAGGCAGATAAATCCATTCTGAGACCGATTACTTATCATATTCATCAGTTGGATATGCTTTTTGATGAGGTAACTTACAGTTTTGTGTCTCGTGCGGTTAATGAGGCGGCTCATGTTCTGGCGTTGGAAGGTCAGAGAAGAGGGGTATGTGGGAGCTGGGTTAATGGTGTACTTGATTCGGTGTAGATGGTGGTGATGAAGGACTGTTTGGCTTGGGATCAGAGGGTCTAAGGTTTATGCAGTTTTGCTTTGAATTTGGAGAAGGTTCATTGATTTTCCAATTGTTTTCAAAGTCTTGCTTTCTCCTTTTGCTTGTCTTTGTTGCAGATTTTGAGGAGAGCTTTCTGGCTGATTATGGGTTATGAAGAGATGCTGGTTGCTGGCTCATGCGTTTTATTATTTATTTTTTTCTATTTCTTTGGTCGATACTCCCTAGGTTTTTAATTGATTTATGCTGGACAACTGTTTTGTTGCTTTGGTTTTGTCGTTTTCTTGTTGGGTGTTGTGTTTGGAGGCATCTCAGCTTCTTTTCCTTGAGCCGTGGGTAACAAAAATCAGCCTGTTTTTATAAAAAAAATGTTAATTCAAGAAAATAATCGACAATATGATTACTAATAAAAATAACAATAAAAATCAACATCATGTGCAATTTTATCTAATTGCTCTAACATTTCATATTTGTTGAGTTATTCTCTCTCTAACATTTAACATGTACTCCTTATCATTACTCATTGGTCCTCAATTTCTTCCTCATGGGAATTGGAATTTGTGTCATTAACATTTCTTCTTCTATGTACCCTTTAAAGTATAAATCATCCCAATTTCATCTACAAATAAAGTTATGAAGTATGCAACATGCTAGCATGATCCAACCTTACTTTTTTTTATACTATATTGAGGTGGTGGTGTTACTATGAGAAATCTTAACATTTCTCATCCACACTTCGAAGTTTTGAATATCTCAAATTAAAAAGTTTGTAAGTTGTATTTGGTGCTAGTGTCTAGTTCTATTCTTTCAAATTATAACGTACCTCACAATATGGTGCAAGAAAATATTTTGCATTTTCATAATCATATCTACTATATAATATTTTTCAACAAATAATAACATATAACATTTTGAATAATTGATAAAAAATAAAATAAAAACTTTGTGATCATCAATTGGGGACAACAAGTTGCTTGTACCTAATACTAGACCCAATGGTGAGGGGATGAAAGGACCAACCACAAAAGTAGGAATCACTGGTCCATGAAGCTATGAACCCTGTACCTCCCCATCACACAAATGGTTCCTTTTCCCCTTTCCATTTCTTCACTATATTTCTCCTTAACAAGTTTTATTTATAAGAGTATTTGCATAAGATATTAATACCCAAATTTGAAATATTCCCTTCATTTGGTACCATCAATTGAATATATTCCTCTATAATATAAAGAAGGGTAAAATACACCAACAATGTAATACCCCTTACCCGTATTCGTCGCCGAAATAGGGTATGAGGCATTACCAAATTTTACCGAATAAATTTTTCGTTATTACGAGTTAAATACTATTCATTTATCGAAACATGTCATGATGTCCCTTGGATGAGCCTCCGAAGCCCAAAACATACATCGGGACCAAACCAGGATTAAATCGAAACCATAAGAATTTTTTTCGCAAAATCCCAAGGTTTTTTTTATATGAACTCAATATAACCCCTTTATAAATATCTAATCTTCTCTACATTTTTAAACTAAGACCAATCCAACACAACCAATCCATTTCAACATATTTACAAGATAGATTTAACATATTCATAAGATAACCTCATCACATACCAAAACCAAAATTTGTTAGCCATACCAATGGCTAACCATGCATTCATTTCACATTAACATTTACTTTACTAGCTTATACATGCCATTGATTTCCAAAATAAAGTTTCTTTATATATCGAGATCTTGAGGTTGATAGTGTGATGCGTCTCCGACCAAATCTGACCTCCGAGCTCTTAACACTACAACACAGGGGAAAAGGAAACAGGGTAAGCACTTTGTGCTTAGTAAGCTCATGTAACAAGAATTGTACTTACCTAATATTTTCAATACAATGCAATAAACATTCATACATCCATTCAATGCATTATTCCCTTAACATGCACAAACTCAACATTCAAGTTAGTTCAATAATTTCCATGTATCAATAATATATATATCATGATTGATGAGCTCATCAATTCCATGATTTTCATTCCCTTGTTATTTTTCCATTTTTATCCCGTTGAACTAATTGGAATTTCGATGGATTTTCAGGGGTACACCTAAGTGTACAAATCTGGGTCCGTCAATTCATATTCATGTGCGCACATTTCCATTTCAGAGAGCACACTCATGAATCTCATCCTTACAATGGATTACGGTCGAGATAAATCCTCGCAATGACAATTACTCTAATGAGCTTGGATCGAATTACAGTCCGAGGCTAAATTCAGAACCTAATTCGGATTACCTGTCCGGGCTAAATCCATTTTCCACATATTCTTCGAGAGGACTATATCAGGATAGGATCACCCGTCCAGGCTAGATCCTTTTTACCGTCAATTCCTTTTCAAAGATCCATCGAATTTTCCTTCCATTCAACCGAGATTTCTTCCCCTTTTTATCAAATATATCAATGTTTCATCAATTTTCATACAATGAACATTCAAATCATATTCACATCAATAACAAACATTTCAAGCATTTAAGAATATAATTTAAGTTACACGAACTTACCTCGATACTTGTTCGTAAACAAAAATCTACTAATCTCGAACTTTTTCTTTTCCTCGATCTAGCTTCATATTTGAATTTTCTGGATCTAAATAAATAAATTTAAGCATTAATCTAATACATTTCATGTTCATATGTAACATTCTCTATAATTCCATTATTATTTATAGTTCATTCAGAGCTATCTCGTTGAGTCACAGTCACTAAATTATTTATATCTTGAGTTACGGAACTCCCAATTAAGATCTGATAATTTTCACTGAAACTAGACTCACATATATTCTTACCATAAAATTTTTAGAATTTTTAGTTTAGCCAATAAGTACAATTTATTCTTTAAAGTCATCCCTGTTCTGCTGCCTAACAGTTTTGACCCTTCTTCACTAAAAATTAATTATCTCCTTGTACAGGATTCAGATGATGTTCTCGTTTATTCCTTTTGAAAATAGGCTTATTAAGGATTTTAAACATATAAATTTAAGCCCCTAATTACTTTTCTCCAATTTTTTATGATTTTCCAAAATCAGAACAGGGGGAACCCGTAATCATTCTAACCTTGTCTCACAAAACCTATTATATCTCATGATTTAGAATCTATTACTTACACCATTTCTTTTATAAGAAACTAGACTCAATAAGATTTATTTCTATATTTTTTTCATCCTCTAATTCAATTTACACAATTTATGGTGATTTTTCAAAGTTAACCTACTGCTGCTGTCCAAACTGTTTTAGTGCATGATATTAATTACCATTTTCCCCTAAGCTTTCAATAAATGATAATTTCATTCCTGCTCAATTAACCTTTCAATTGAGCTGATTTTTCTCAATTAACACTTTATTCCATCACTTTAAACTACTTTATAACCTTTGGAAATCAGAATTTTAGCACTAGACTTTAATTCCAAACTTTTTCACAATTAGGTCCTACAAATCAATTTCTATTGAAATTACCTAATAAAATCATCTCATAAACAAATTAAAGCTTCAATTTCATGCTATTTCATCATAAACGTCCAGCATATATTCATAGAAACTTTCAATTTCATTCATAAAATCAAAAACTAATGAATTTAGTAATATGACCTAGTTATAAAAGTCTTAGAAACACAAAAATTACAAGAAAAAGACAAGGATTAACACTTGGTGCAAAAATTATGAAATACCAGCTTGAATAAACCCTTAGGATGTTTTTGGCTGATGAAAATGAATAAAATATGAAGAGAATTGTAGATATTACAAGTTGGTCCTATTTTTATTTTAGTAAATTTTGTTATTTTCCCATTTTGCCCTTATTTCACCAATTCTCCTGATTTTTCTCAGCTTATGCCGCCCAAAATATCTCCTTTTAGGCTTATTTGCAATTTATTCCCTCCTCATTTAACAATTGAGCTATTTAATCATTCTAGTAACTTTTACACCATTTTTAATTTAGTCATTTTCACTTAATTAACTACCCAAACATAGAAATTTTCTAACGAAATTTTAATACCATATTCCTAACACTTCATAAATGTTGTTAAAAATATTTTCAACTCGGTTTTGCGAGATCGAGGTCTCGATACCTTGTTTCTACCCAATTTCTTCAATAATTTCTTTTTCTAACTAACCACTAAATCGGTAAAATTTTTCTATCGATATTTTCATACGATTTTCCTATCATATCAATATTCATGCAAAAATATTAAAATAAATTTCTCTTTAAATCGGATTTGTGGTTACGAAACCACTGTTCCGATAACCTTGAATTTAGGCCATTACAAACAATCACTTAACTTTGACATCAATGACAAAAAAATCATTCAATTTTCAATTCAGTCACTCAACTTTCAAAAACTAACAAATCAGTCATACTAACCATTTACAGACATCATGGAAAGCTGACCTGTTATCCCACTATGTAAATGAACCCAATTTAAAACCCTGGCTGGGCTGGGCAGTAAAAGAAAAAAGAAGCAGAGAAGAAGAAAAAAACGAAGAAAAGGATGAGAAGAAGAAGAGAAACATTTTAGAGTGGTTCAGCAGTAGCATGAGGTTATGGATATTGGCGATGGCAATGGGGTAAGCTTCACAAAGAATAGTTTCGATGACGAGAACGATTGAGAGCTTTTCTTCGTCGTATTTGGCCAATTGCACCATCTCAATCTTTCGGGAACAAAACAATCTAGTCCGATTTTGAATTTGGGATCTTGCTAATAACAAACCTGACCCAGAATTCCACTTGTCGGCATTTGGTTGTCCCTTTGGAGGAACCGCTTCCTTTGTTCCCCAAAATCATGGGTTCAATGGATTGTTTGGATTGTCTGGATGTTCCCCTTGTTTTGCTTTTAATTTTGTTTTATGCAACTTGATAATGTTGGCAGTGGAGTTAGTGTTGTTTAGCTTAATCGACGACCGTTTTGTTTATATCATCATATCCCATGAAGATCTCGACAAATCTAATTCATTTTGGTTCTTGAATCGCTTGAATGTTGCTTTGAAGGATTTTCTCCTTACCGGTTTGGTTGTGGGTACTGATAGTTTACCTAAAATTGTCTCTAATCTCATTTCGATCTAGTTTTTTGAAAGTTAATGGCTTTAGGCAGCAGAAAAAGATAGTCGGATCTCAATCATGGTTGATCATCTATTGGGGGAAGGGGTTGAAAAAAAGAATAGTTTGGTGTGTAACTCCCTATATCCCGCTCGGTCACCGAGGCTGAATATCAGGATGTCACACCCCCGTCACACATCATAAGCATTACAAACTGTCTCGTTATTAAGCATACATCTTCCAATTTAGCTTTTGAATAATTACAAGTCACACATATTCCAGTCATCATTAAAACATGTTCAACATTCATCAAACAAAATTAAAACGAGAATTAAACACGCTTTTAGATCGCCAAACAAAAATTCAAAATTATTCACGTAGGTACCGATACGAAATCAAATGTATCGATATTTCTTTTAAACAATATCGATACTGCTCAGAAAATCAACACCAAAACAACATTTTGTTTCTCTCTTAAAATCAAAATTTCAGAATTTATCAATATCTTTCATAAAGTATCGATTATTCTACCCTAAGTATCGATACTTGTGATATGGTATCGATACCAAATTATGTTAGCACTTTCAAAAATCATAGAGGTATCATTTTTAAAACACGAATATTGATACTTCTGCTCTAGACCATAAAAATTTAGCAGTTTAAAAACTATAATCCATTCAAAAAATAACTACTCAACATGCAACTTTTACCTTATCAAGTAATCACCAAAACAACCGCAATAACGGTTCAATCATCGAAAACATGTCCGAGTAAGCAAATGATATAACAAGAACAATATACATAAATCTTAAGAGCAAGTAAGCTATGAAAGTAATCAAAACATTAACGTAAAATTCATGCAACAGTTCTACCACATTTTTCAACGTCAATTGACCACATAAACAGTTCATGGCACTTCAACATAGTAAATATTTAAACCAAAACAATACCAATGAAATAATTATAACATCCATCAAAAGGGCTAGACAACTAAACCCATAAAATATCATAAGGACCACAATAATAATTGATCTTAGTCTAACCATATTGCCTTATACCCACAGTTCAAAGAATAATATTAATACCACCTATGCAAATATTAAACCCTAACTTGGATCACTTCCTTGGTATCCACACATTGCTCACACCGCAAACGTTAAATATCTGCAATGGTTAGAGAAAGTGGGTGAGCTTAAACAAGCTCAATGAATGTCAGAGTAACCACGATGTATACACAACATTAAAGGTTAAATAAGAGCATGCTATAACACATTCATAGCCATATTCTAACCAAATCAAAATAACATATTCACGCTTCATTAAATCATAAAACTAACATATACTCCTACATGCAATTACACTCAACTCGCTTATATATGTAATTCATTTAATAATAATTCATCAAAAATAAACAACGTATACATGCTTTAATGACTCACAAGTCTAGCTTATATATTCACATGTATTCACAAGTTAAATGATAACGACCCAAACTACAATTACATACACAATTTACCATGAGAACATACTAACATTTTCATGAAACTTAAATCAACTCATTTAGCATATTATTTACATGTTTATGCATCCATCTCCAATCGTATTATCTCAATACATAAGATCACATTTAAATGATAATTTGACACTTGAGGCTATGAAACATAAAAGTGGGCTCTATCACCACACATCGGATACACGGATCTCTAGCACACCAAATGACTCGTAGAGTCAAACATATCCCAAAAGTGTAGTATAAAGCTAATACTCTCCAATACACCAAACATGTCCCGGTGAATGGAGCTTAGCTCACATTCCCTTATCTCTCCAACCTGTTTTAGGGCCTCAATGCTCAAAAACACAATACATATAGGTGAGTACTCATAATCGTATGCCAATTATATCCAATAGTTTCAATAGATCACAAGGCCAAAATATCCACAATTACACATTTTTAATTACTGATTTAATGCACATCATCTCTGTTCATATTCATCAATTTACATCACAACTTGTACACAATACATGCTTATCGGATTCACATTTAATTGCGCTTTAAGTGCCACAATAATGCTCATTGAGCCATCACATATCCGACCACATATGTGTGCATTAAAATCAATACATCATATATCACATGCAAGTATTCTCACATATTACCTGTCATAGTAATATCACATTCCAGAATTCAACACATATATACTTACCGAAATTCCACTCGCTTTCACTACATATTTGCATTATTAACATATCATTATCATTGTCATTTTGCATGTATATCATGCCCACAACACAACACAATTCACAATAGTCATCCTACGTGTCTCATATCACAATATCGTATCATAATAATCAATCTACAATTATTCATATAATCACATAATTTGCCAAAATAAGGCAAGGGAAATAGAAAGCTTACACTCGAAACTTAGGATAGGGGTTTAGGCAATTCCTAAGCTCCCAATTAACACTATGAGTCGTGTTTACAAGTAGCGATTCCAAACACTCACCAATCACGCTTTCGCCTAATTGCCAAAAACTTAAACTAGTTTTTCCTTGTCTTTTGCCTTACTCATAGAAGGATTCAATGGTTTCGACACTTCACACATAATAACACACAATGTACACAATCATCCAAGGACTCACTTCAAACAATTAAAACACAAGCCTAAGCTAAATTCTCTTGTAGTCGAAACCTTCGACATAGCGAACTTGAATTTCAATTATCTCGGTCCATACTAAATATTTTTACCTAAAACTAATTCCGTTTATCTAATTATTCACCTACGACCGATTCTCAACCTTTAAACTACTCAAAACTACAAAATTCATGGTATTAAATTTTCGACATGTTTATGACAATTTTCACGAAAATTCATTAAAATGTTGGAAATCTTCAACGAAACTTTAAAGTAAGTTTAAAAACCTTCTAATCATGTCAATACTAATTGAAAAATACTTTGAAACCACGTTTTTCCCAAAATCTCAAAATCCACCATTAACGACCCAATTTTCGACTTTTATTTAAAATATGCGATTTAACAACTAAAAATTCAATTTAAAGGATCAAATAACATAAAAAAAACTAATAAGGAATCGAATGTTACTTTAGTTGACGAAAAATCAAACATTTGATCGAAAATCCGAAAAAAACCATAAAATTCAATAATGGAGAAATCTATGGTGTTCTTGGATATTTTTCTTGAAATACTATGAAGATTTATGATTTGGGGAATGATAGAAATATAAGGAATTAAGTTTGGGAATCAAAATTGAATAAAAAGAGCTTTGGAATGCAATGGATAACAAAACAAAAATATGGACAAGAGACTAAAGTGGGTTTTATAAAGATAAGGAGAAAAATAGTGAGAAATTAACATTTAGTTTAATTTAAAAACTCATAATTTAGACCATTTTACAAATCAGTCCTTATTTCAAAATTGAAAGTCTTTTGAACATTATTTTCAAAAAATGATTTAATTTCCAAAATGTCATAGGCAAAAACAATTTCGAATACCATGCTAATAAAATTTCCGAGCTCACTAGAGCTAAAATCCCCATTTTACCTTCGAAACTTCTAAGACAAATTTTGAGGTGTGGCATGATGGTTTGGAGGTCAATGATTGTGACGCCAAAGAAGGCAGCGACGGCGAGATTGTTGGGATGAAGAAGAAGTATAAACATATTGGGTCATTTACGCAAAAAGTAAAAATATTGGGAAATTTATTAAAAAAAGGAAAAAGGAAAGACAAAAAAAAAAAAAAACAATCACTCAACTTTGCCTCATCCAACATGGCAAGTTAGCTGACGTAGCCAATTAATTGGTCACGTCACCTATCCTGTTAAGCCTGTAATGTTAATGGTTGACTGATTTGTCACTTTTCAATAACGTTAGTGATTGATTTGTTATTTTTAAAAGTTGAGTGACTGATTTTAAAGTTGAGTTCCTACTAGTGTAATTTATCCTAAAAAGAAAAGTAATCACAAGCAGAGTGAGTGATGGGTTCATAGGAAGAGCAAAAAACTGCATACAACTATCTCCAAAACAAACTAATATATATAAAGTCCATCAAAACACAAGCATCCAAACATGAAAAATGCAGAAAAATACATTTAAATTTTCATGTAATTAGAGCAAAAGAATCCTATAATCTTCAAAAGAAGTATTGCATCAGCATCGTCTATTCATTGAATCATATCAGGCCCCCTTTGCTTATGCAATGAAACAAAAGTTAACATCATTCCTACAGATTCCATACCATGTTTATGCTTCCTAGAGAAAGCCTTTCTCCTTGCAGCTTTTAATAATTCCATCATATATATCCTCAACCCCATACTTGAATCTGAAACCCAAATCCAAGAGCTTCTTTGATGACAAACCAGGCAATTTAGCACCTTCAATTCCTTCCAGGGTGCTGCATGACAAGGATTAAAAGCTTTTCTTTTACTCCAAACATTAACATAACATGAGCTGTAATTAGAATAAAAATAAAAATTCTACTCACTCTACAATTGGGAATTCTGGATGGTTAGTTGAAAGAATTTCAACTATCTTTGGAGCAGTAACCGTATCAGAGGAACAATTATACCTTCCTTTTGCCTCAGGATGCTCAAGCAGGAAGATGAATGCCCTTGCCAAATCATCCATATGCACCATTGCAAGATTGAGAAGAAGATTATTGTTTTTCCTACTCCCTGAACAGATAATCAATTGGATAAACTACATCTGTATGTTAAATTGATTCATGGTAAGAAGAAAAACAAGTTCAACATATACCTAGGATGGGAGACAATGCGGTGTGCACTGGAACATGCATCTTGGGACAGATGAAGGGACCCAGAACCATAGGAGGAATGATGGAAACCAAATCCAATCCATGTTGTGCTGCAAATTCAAGAACTGCTTTTTCTGTCAAAGTCTTGGTAATGGCATAAGAACTCAAGTTTGACTTAACTTCTGATCGAATGTAATCCACATCACTCCAATAACTCTCGTCCATAATCTCCACATTCTTGATCTTGTTGAAAAATACGGCGGTAATACTAGAAGTGTATACAACTTTCTTCACTGTGTTTGATCTCAAGCATGTCTTCAAGATGCCTAATGTTCCATCGATTGACCTTTGGGTCACAACTGCTTCGGGTTCGTTGTCCTGGAAATCCATGGGAGCAGCAACATGGAAAACTCCTTTGCATCCCTCGATGACAGTACCAAAACTCTCGGGATCATTAAGATCTGCTATGAAGATTTTAAGCCTTTCATTTGCTCCTGATAGGTTGGTGAGGAAGCTAAGGTCTCTCTTGTTACCTGCTACAATGCAGAAACTGAGATAAAAAAAGAAAAAGAAGGTAACTTTACTAAATTAAAATTGGGTGTTTACAAATCTTGACCTGGGTCAGCTCTAACAGTGGTATGAACAGAGTAACTGAGCTCAAGAAGCAGTTTAATCAACCAGGAGCCAACGTAACCGTTCCCTCCAGTCACGCATACTGTTCCTTTATCTCCTTCCATATCTCTTACCTTTCCAGAGGAATGGGTGGTATTCTTAATTATTGCTTCCGTGGAATTGTTTGTTTTGACTTTGAAATGCGAAGTCACGTACAATATCCACTCACGCATTTTAATACCATAAGGAATTTTATATACATATGCGTACATGTCGACTTATCTATTCAGCCAACATATATTTCTACATATTCAAACACATTTTGTAATTTCACATCGATAACAATTCATCGGGATTAACATTCTTATAATGTTCAAAATTGATATCTAGTTAATTATTTAATGTCTTAACGTCAAAATTTGAGAATTTGAAGAGAATTTAAAATGTGATCCATTTAGAGCGATGTTATTTGATGGTGTCGAAACCGTTTTTTGAAAACAAAAATTTTGGTTATCGACTAAAAAAACAAAAATTGGAGTCGCCACCGATCCTTGATTAAGGCGTGATCGGCTCACTTTAAAAATGACTTTGGTCTACGAAATTTGAGAAAATGGGCTCGGGAGTCAGTTACGCACGAGGAAGGATTAGCACCCTCGTAACGCCCAAAATTGGTACCAAACTGATTTTTTTAAAATACCTTGGTGTCGAAAATTCGAAAGGATTTTAAAAGGAAACTTTTTTATTTCATGAATGGATTAAAATAAAAAGACATTCGTATTTCAAAGAAATAAAACACCACACCCAGTGAGTTAGGGCACAATGTTTTTAAATCTTCAAAATACCCGAATATTGCCTTTTGCTTTTGAAAATTCTTATTTCGAGAAGAAAATGTCATGACCAGTAAGTTAGGACCCAACATTTTGAATTCCCGAGAATAAGTTTTTATTTAAAATTTGAATTTATTGTAAAACAAATATTTGGCTTTCTAAACTCATCGAAAAATAATCGCGATCCAGTAAGTTAGGACACGATCTTTCACGAGAATCATGAATGCCAAATATTTTGGAATTTATAAAATAAGATGATTTAAATACTTTGAGAAAATCAAAATATATGTTTTTAAAATGGATGCTAAAAGGGTTAAGGTAAAACATGGAACAGACCCAATTTCTAACATATATGAGTAAATATTTACAAATATACAAGTAAGCGTAATATACAAATAAACTTGCAAATATGTGTACGCATGCATTCAACATGTAAATATAAGTGTAAAAAGATGGAATGGAATACATATCAATCAAAATTTAAATAAAATGCATGTATGTATTTGAAAATCATGAAAAAATATAAAAATATGCACATGTGTGTATTTATAAAAATGTATAAGTATATGTACATAAGTAAATGGTGAAAATTAGCATACGTATATATTCAAATACATATATATGTACAATATGTGTATAAAATGACGGAATGTGTAAAAATATTTACATTGATTTTTTAAAACGTGTACATAATATATTTAAAAATATGAGTATCTCAAATTATAAAATGTGGAAAGTGTATATGCTATGAAACGTATATGTATATTATGTATTTTGAAAATATGAAAAGTATTATATATATAAAAAAATGGACTAAACGTGCATACTTATTCACAACAAAATAATAAGGATACATATATTTTTAAAATGTGTCCATATGTACCAAATTCATGCATGGTTTTATAAAAGTTTAAATATATATATATTACAAGAATGCATGTATACATTAAAAACATAAAAAAATATTTACAACAATTTTAGACAATGTACATGCATATATATACATAAAACTATGAAGACAAATAATAGCAAAATATGTAACATATGTATATAAGATGCATATGCATATATAGATAAATATAATAAATACAATAATAACGATTTAAAAAAAATGAAAGTCAAAAGAGAGGAAAATACAAAAGAATGCAATTAAAATGGAATGGAGGACCAAATTATGAGGCAGGCCTTATATTCGGGGGGTTAGAATGGAAATAATCCGCCTCCTAAAACGGTGCGCAGCAATCGTGGACCAATATGCAACCGCGTAAAATGCATGGCAAAATTTAAAAGAAACAGAAAATGTAATTTAAATGCGCTGCAAAAACCAAGGGACTGATTGCGCAAATTGACCATTGAAAGGAAAAACACGCGGATCCTCCCCTGGGTCGGGTCACCGCTCGGGTCGCAGGGCTGAAACGGCGCCGTTTTGAACATTATTTAAAACAAAATTTTCCCCTTCCAAAATCATTTGAAACCGAGTGAAGGGAAAAAAATAAAAAAATAAAAAAAAAATCTCTTAGGTGCTCTGCTAGGGTTTAATCCCTAGCGTCCTCGCACCATCCTTCGCCGCGCGCCGCAACCCGATCGTTGTCTCAGCCTCCGGCCATGACGGAGGGAGGCTCGGTGAAGCAGGTAAGTGGTCTCTTCCTTTTTCTCTTCTTATTATTTTATGAAATAATAAATATATATAAAAAAAATAACGGACACAGCGAAAATAAAAAAAAACAAATCACCTTTGAAAAAAACACAAGCTTTATCTGTATATTCTCTGCTATCTATTTCTTCGTATTTCTTTTTGTCCCCATTTACAGATTTTGATAGGCCTTTTATAGGCCAAAAGAAAGAAAATAAATTAAAAACAAACTGTTTTCTTTGTTATTTTTTATTTCGGGACTCTTTGAATCTGTTTTGCTGCAGGTGTTGTGCGCGCGAATGACGTGCGTGGGGAGGAAGTTGGCCCCGAGACGTACGGCCCTTGGAATCTGCTGGAGGCGGGGAGCGTTCTTGAATGGGGTCTTTTGGTCTCTTGGGCGCTTGAAGGCTTCTTCTTGGCGCTCCTTAGGGCTAGGGTTCCTTTTGTTTTTTTGTGTTCTGAGCCAGGAGCAATTTTGGGCCGATTGGGCCACTTATTTGTTGGGTCTACCATGCCCTTTTTGTTTAATTTGGACCCTGGCCGATTGGGCCTTATTACAGATGGTATTGAAAAAGTCTCTATCTAAATTGAATTTTTAACGAGGAAATCTTCTCATTTCGGGTCGATCAAGAAGAAAAATAATATCCAGTAAGTTGGAGCACAAAATCTCGAATTCTCGAAAATAAGAACACTCACCTTTTAAATATTGCCCAAATCTTATATTTTTAATTATTTTTTATAGAGAGAAGGGACGCTCGATTATTTCGGTTCAAGGAAAAAATCATATCTCGTAAGTTAGGGGCACAATTTCTCGAATCCTTAAAATAAATAATATTGCCTTGGTTCAAATCATTGCTTATGCGTTTGCGCAGAAAAATAGATGGGTGTATGTAGCAATATTTACAATGCATGATGATGGCAAAATTATGACATTAATAAAATAACAACATAGTTAATAAAATAAAATGACAATAATATAATGAGTACAATAAAATGATGAAATAAAATAATAAAAATGATGAAATAAAAATATTATATAATAATACTAATAGTGAAATAATATAAAATGTATGATAATAATATAATTACATTCATAATATAATGATTTTTGAGCGAATTTTAACAAAATTAATATTAATTAAAACGTTGATCACTTAATAATATTAATAATATCATTAATTAAAATTAAAGGACCAAAATAAAATAATTGGGAAATTTGACAGCAAAAAATTAAAATACAGCAAGTACATGGACTTAATTAAATGAACATGGGACTAAATTGAAATTGTGAAAAAACCTCAAGTATAAATAAATAAAAACAGTAAATAAAAGGGTTAAATAAAAAATAATAAAATGTAGGGACAAAAAGAGTAAATAACGCCAAACCCAGTACACGTCATTCCCAAAGGGTCTATAGTCTAGGGATTGAACTGAATATGTAGCAAAATTTAAAGCATAAATAATAAAATATATATATATATATAAAGGGTCGAATTAAAATAAAATGGAAAAGTGAAAGGCCTTAAAGGGAAATTATCCCAATCCCACATCATTTCCTTGGTTCAACAGTGGGTCTAGGGACTGACTTGCAAGGAGATTAAAATAATGGGGTAAAAATGAAATAAATAAAAAAAGAGTATAGGATAAAATTAAAAAAGGGAAAAAACAGAAGGGTCTAGGAAGCAATTTTCCCAACCCTTTAAAAAACACGTGGATCCTAGGGCCATTTGGGTCGGATCTTCAGATTATGCTCGAAATGACTTCGTTTTGGGTGTCTAAAGCCAAGCTCAAAACAATGTTGTTTTAAAGGGCTTATATAAGTAAAAAAATTCTAAAAAACAAATCATTTGCAACCTTTTAAAAAAACTCTCTCTGACCTCTCTCATCTCCCCCTTTCCGATCGGCCATGGGATGGTGGGTCTCCTCCGTGGCCAGCAGTCATCGGCGACGTAGACCGTCGCCTCCGGTGGCCGGAGATCGTCAAAAGACCCCTTTTTTGACCCATTCGACTTCCTTAACCCAAATCCAGGGCTAAATACCCCTAAAACTTCACCGAGATTCCTAAAAAGCCCAGGGAACCCTTCGGTTTCTCTCCTCCAAAGAAGCCATCGACGAACCCCGAGGGGTTTGGAGACCCTCCCAAATCGAAAAAAGACGTTTTAACAGTGATAAACAAGTAAAACTCAAGCCTTTATTTTATTTTTGTATGTTTTTCGTAATAAAAACAGAAAAAAAAGATGAACCTTAGTTTTTTTTAACCTTGTTTTTATATTTTTTATACTCTTTACGAAAGAAAAAAAAAGGAATCAAAATAGAAGTCTTAAAAAACCACCTTTGCAATTTGTTTTTTTTTTTTTGTATTCTCTGTTAAATTTCTTCGTAAAAAGGAGAGAAAAAATTACAAATTGTTCATTGGCTTTTTATAGCCGAAAATACAATATATTATTTTTGTCTTCTTTATTTCTGTCTCTCTGCTTCTATTTCTCTGTTTTCTACAGGTGGTGGTGGCAAGGACGAGGCGACAGTGTCATGCCTCAGATTGCACGCCTGCTGACGTGGCGAGGTGAGCGACGGCTGGAGACTTTATGGGGAGCTAAGGTTTCTGAAATTTTTTTTATGTTTTGGGATTTAGGGCTTAAGTAAATTTGGATTTAGGGTTTTGCATTTGGGCTTGTAATGGATTGGAGTTTTAATTAATCGACTATTTTTTTGGGTTATTTTTGGGCCAGATAAAAATGGACCTCTACAGCTGCCCCTCTTTGCTCATTGTTGTGTAACGGGAAGGAAGCAAAGACTTTAAAAGAGGACCAATTTTGTCCAATCCCGCTGCATCTCGACTTCTCTGGTGCTTCTCTTTTCCAACTAACCCACTTTTTCAATTAATTGGTTACTTTACTTTACTGTACCCACTTCGCTACAACTTTAGAAAGGCGGGATTTCATGTTACAGCTTCATCTTGCTCCATTGCAACTTCAAGGAGATAAAATTTGTTGTTATAGTTTCAATCTATTCTACTGCAACTTCAGGGATATGAGATTTTTAGTTTCATTCGAAACTACTACAACTTCAGGGGTATAAGATTTGTAGCTTCATCTTGCTCTACTACAACTTCAAGGAGATAAGATTTGCTATGGTAGCTTCAATTCAATCCACTGCATCATCAGAGATATAGGATTTATAGCTTCATCTTGCTTCACTGTATCTTCAAGGAGATCAGATTTGATATTATAACTTTGATCTGATCCACTGCATATTTAGGGATGTAGGATTTATAGCTTCATCTTGCTCTACTGCAACTTCAGAGATATAAGACTTGTAGCTTCATCTTGCTCCACTGCAGCCTCAGGGAGATAAGATTCACCATTGTAACTTTGATCTGATCCACTACATATTCAAGGATATAGAATTTATAGCTTCATCTTGCTCTACTGCAACTTCAGGGGAGATAAGATTTGATATTAATCCACTGCATCTTTAGGGATAAATGATTTATAGTTTCATCTTGCTACACTGCAACTTTAGGGAGATAAGATTTATAGTTTCATCTTACTCCACTACAACTTTAGGGAGATAAAATTCGCCATTATAACTTTGATCCGATCCACTGCATCTTCAGGGAGATAAAATTCGCCATTATAACTTTGATCCGATCCACTGCATCTTCAGCGATATGGGAGTCACTATTTCACTGATCTATTACACCGCTCTCTAGGGAACAGGACTTGTAAAATCTATTTCATAGGCTTATAATTTGCCAAACAACTAGGATGTTATGAGTAGAATGAATCAAATGCTCCTATCTAGATGCATATGGATAATGAATGCAACATGTCATTTTTTAGAATGGTTTTGTCTTTTAACACTTAGGTCGATATTGCTCATGGTTCATCCAAGTTCTATCACTGATGCGTTACCACGCCTTCCATTCAGCTCTGGTATCTTTGATAGGAAAGCCTAAAAGGTAGTCACAATTTGGACTATTTGTTTTAGGCTCTTTCCATATTTCAAATTTGGTTATTTCCAACTAGTGGTCCTATTTCAGGTCCCTGTACTATTTAGAAATTTTCAGAGCGATATGCAAAAATCCTTTTATACTTAACATTGTTAGTCCACTAGTCGTTATTTTAATGCAAAAATGCTTCAACAAGGTCGTAAAAGAAATGGATAAGACTAAAATTTATTGTGAGCAAATCCCTTAATGAAAAGATTGATCAAAATGGAAAACATTGCTAAAATACAAAGTGGGTAAAAATGAAACCAAGTGCCCCAGATATCGCAGTATGAGCTTCTCCAAGCAAACTTGCCAAGGATCAATCTGAGTCTGATATATGTTTGGGAGATTCAGAGTACTCAGTTGATGCCCCTAAGATGTAAAGTTTTTCCTCCTTATTCCCTTTGAGGGGAACGACCATTTCATGCTATTTCTTTGATCAAAATTTGAGCCGCCCTTTTCGGGTTTTCAACTCAAAACTCTTTTGGTCTTAAGACGCCCTTTGCAGGTTTTCACCTTGGCCTCTTCATTTTTTTAGGTGAAGTATTTTTTCACTGAATCCAAATTCACAAGACTGGACAGATCTTTGCCATCTATATCGGTTAGAATCAACGCTCATCCAAAAAAAGTATTTTTTTCACCACATAAGGTCCTCAATTTGGCATTCATTTTCCTCTAAAGTCCTTTTGTATAGGAATGATTGTTTTCAACATCAAGTCCCCCTCATGGAATTCTCTAGGGTGAACATTTTTGTCATAAGCTCACATCATTCATTTTTGGTACATCTGACTATGACAGATAGCTTTCAACCTCTTCTCTTCGATCAAGTTCAACTAATCATATCGAGATTTGATCCATTCAGCTTCATCTAACTTTAATTCTAATAAAATTCAGAGAGAAAGAATATCAACTTTGATAGGTAAAACTGCCTCCATTCCATAAACCAATGAGAAATGTGTTGCCCAGGTGGAGGTTCTGATAGATGTTCAATAAGTATAGAGGGCAAATGGTAATTTCTCATGCCAATCTTTATAAGTCTTTGTTATTTTCCCCACGATCTTCTTAATGTTCTTATTAGCTGCCTCCACTGCACCATTCATTTTTGGGTGATATGGTGATGAATTGTGATGTTTGATCTTGAATTGGCTACAGACCTCTACTATCATACTGTTGTTCAAATTCAATGTGTTGTCAGATATGATCTTTTTTGGCATTCCATACTGACATATGATCTCTTTCTTCAAGAATTTGCTGACTGCCAACTTTGTGATATTAGCATAAGAAGCGGCTTCTACCCACTTGGTGAAGTAGTCAATGACCACGAAGATGAATCGATGCCCATTGGAAGACTTTGGCGAGATTGACCCAATGACATCCATACCCCACATAAAAAAAGGCCACAAAGAAGTCATCACATAGAGAGGTGAATGAGGCACATGAATTTTGTCACCATAAGTTTGACATTTATGACACCTCTTGGCATAATGGATACAATCCCCTTTTATGGTGGACCAATAATATCCGGATCTCATGATTTGTTTGGCCATTGTAAAACTATTGGCGTATGTTTCGCAAACGCCTTCATGGACTTCTTCTAGGATTTTTTTGGCTTCAACAGCATCCATACATCTTAGTAACACCTAATCATTTCTTCTTTTGAATAGGATCTCCCTATCTAGGATATACTCATTAGCCAACCTTCTTAGCTTCCTTTTATCATTCTCAGTTGCTTGCTCAAATATTTGTGGTTCTTTACATATCGCAATATATCATAGTAACAAGGGTAATCATCCCTTTCTTCTTCCTCGATGTTGCAACAATGGGTTAAGGCCTCATAAATGCTCATCTGGATAGGTTTTACATCTTCTTGTTTGTTCACTTTGACCATGGATTCTAAGATAGCCAAAGTATCAGCCATCTGATTTTCATCTCGTGGGAGTTAGCAGAAGGTAATGTCATCAAACTCCTTAATTAACTCGAGAACTAGCTTTTGATAATCAATCAGCTTGGGATCTCTCGTCTCTTATTCACCTCTGAGTTGATAGATTACTAGTTCAGAATCTTCATATACCTCCAGCACTTTGATCTTACGTCCTATAGCCGCACGGATACCCATGATACACACTTCGTATTTTGCCATGTTATTTGTGCAATCAAAATCAAGTTTAGTGGTGAAAGGATAGTGATATCTGTCTGGGGATACCAAGAATGCCCAATTTCGTTACCCATGGCGTTTGAGGTGCCATCAAAATTCAATTGCTAGGGATGTTCTTTAGGAGCACCTTTTTCAATGGTCGCAACATACATCAGATCTTTATTCGAGAAATCAAAGTTCAAAGGCTCGTAATCATCTAGAGCTCTGCTAGCTAGGAAATCCGCTATTGCACTTCCCTTTATTGTCTTCTGGTTTACATAGATTATATCAAATTCGGAGAGTAAAATTTGTCATCGAGTCATTCTTCCATTCAATGTGGTCGAGTCCATCATGTACTTTAGAGGGTCCATTTTTGAAATGAGCCAAATCTTATGGTACAACATCAGTGGTTTATTTGGGCTAGGTGGCATCAGTACTAAGGCATTGGACTAATAATGTTTAATTTTGTCAAAGGTCTTCTGGCATTCCTCATCCCATACACCTAGATTATGTTTTTTAATGAGACAAAATATGAGGTCACATTTCTTGTTTAGTTGTGAAATAAACCTAGCAATGTAATTTAATCTCCCTAAGAAACCCCTAACTTCCTTTGGGATACTTGGCGATTGTAACTCCTATATAGCCTTGACTTTGTATAGATCAACCCCAATCCCTTTCTCGCGACTACAAATCCCAACAATTTACCCAACGTGGCCTCGAAAGTGCATTTTCCTGGATTCAGTTTTAGCTAGAATTTTCTCAACGTCAAAAATAGTTTCCTCAAAACTTTCACATGCTCTTTCTCTGTTTGGGATTTTGTGATCATATCATAAACATAAACCTCAATTTCTTTGTGCATCATATCATGGAACAAAGTCACCATGGCTCTTTGATTTGTTGCTCCTACATTTTTCAGTCCAAATGGCATCACCTATAACAAAATGTTCCCCACATTGTTATGAATGTGGTTTTCTCCATATCTTCAGGATGCATCTTTATCTGGTTGTATCTGGAGAAACCATCTATGAAAGAGAATAGTGAATGACTTGCCGTGTTGTCCATCAAAGTATCGATGTGGGGTAACAGAAAATTGTTCTTCGGGCTAAATCCCTCTAATATACACACATTCACACTTTCTTATCTTTCTTATGAACAGGGATTATATTGGCTACCCACTTCGAATATTTGACCACTTGTAGGAAACCAGCATCAAACTGTTTCTTGACCTCTTCTTTTATTTTCAATTGTATGTCTGGTTTCATCCTTCGAAGTTTCTGCTGAACTGGCTTGCATTCTTCTTTTATGGGAAGTTGGTGTACCATAATATCAATACTTAGACCAGACAGATCTTCATACGACCATACGAAGATATCTTTGAATTCTTGGAGTAATTCAACAGGGTCTTGCCTTGTTTCTGTAGTGATGCAAGTCCCGATTTTGACCTCTTTCTTTTCTTGCTCATTCCATGAGCTCACAATTTCCATTGACTCTTTGTGTGGTAGGACCTGTTTCTTATCTTGCTCTAGCATCCTTAACAAATCAGGAAATAAATTACAATATCGATCATCTTCAAAGTCCTGATGTTCCTCTGGACATATATCCTACTCAAAAGGAAACTCTAAGTTAACAACAGCATTGTTCATATCATTGATATCTGGAGACCTGTTATAGGAATAAAAAGAGACCCAATGAACAAATGGATTTAAGAATGATTAACTGTGTGGTATGAGTACGAATGAAATGGAAAAAAAATGCTAGAATGTTTGCCAAGTGGGGACATAAAAATACATTGTTTTTATTGAAATAAAGATAATGGACATACGCATTTTCACAAAAGGATCCCTATTGCTCCTAGGCTTTAGAGCAATAGGTGTGTTCTGAGTATTACTCTAAAATAGTCCTAAAAATTACAGGGATCTCCTCCACAGTCTAGTTGTTCAGAAGACTTCTGTTGATGCAACGATAAATTCCTGGTAGATCTTCTTCTTCAGTTCCCTCTTTAGAGGCACAAACATATTACCTCTCTAAACCCTTGATATCTTTAAAGAATTTCAACTCTTTGTCATCCATCAAGATCTGTACTAGAGTTCTGAACTCGGTACACTTTTGGATTTCATGACCTCCCACAGCGTGAAACTCACAGTAGTTCTTTACTCCTTTTGGCACATCCTCTGAATTTTGAATGATCAAACCCACGTCTCTCTGAATTTTGAATAATCAAACCCACGTCTATCATTTTTTTCCAAACCCATTTTAGAGAGGATTTAACCTCAGAAACATCATTTTTGGTCCTCTTGCCCCCACTCTCGATTATCACATTTGCCCCCACTCTTATTATATATGCTTATAGTGTTTACTTCATTTTCTTTCTTTCTCGGGGTAGACCTTTTAGCATTTTCCTCCTCATCTATCTTCCCACTCCTTATCGCGTTCTTAATCATTTCTCCAGACATAACTATATCCGAGAAGCTCTTGGTAGTACTTCCTAGTAAGTGAATGATGAACAAGGCTTTCAGAGTATTAACAAAGAGCATTGTCATTTCTTTTTCCAATAGAGGTGGCTGAACCTGTGTTGCCACATCTCTTCACCGTTGAACGTATTGACTGAGGCTTTCATTTGGCTTTTTTTATATGTTTTACAATGTAATTCTATCGGACATCATATCAGTCACATGGCTATACTGTTTCATGAAGGCCTACGCCAAATCCTTTCATGAATTAATCCTGGAACGGCTTAACTAATTTTACCATTTAGTAGCCAACTCAATCAAGCTATCCTGGAAAAAATGGATTAATAATTGATTGTTGTTGACGTATCCAGTCATTCTTTGGCAAAACATTGTTATATGGGCCTCAGGGCAACTAGTCCCATTGTATTTTTCAAATTCTGGGGTTTTGAATTTTGGTATGAGCACCAGATCCAGGACCAAACTCAATTCCTTAACACCGACACCACAAAGGTAGTCAGTATTCTCCATAACTCTGAATTTCTCCTCCAGTTAATTTAACCTATCTTCCAACTTTTTTGGAAGTTCTACTATTAGCCTTTTTATTTCTGTCATGTCTTCCAAATCTAGAACAATGGGGTTGGTTGGATTATCTCCGGGGTTAGAACCTGAACCCATTAGGTAATTCACCGTCCTAAGGTGCTAGCCTGGTATTGTTGTGGTCTTATGGTAACAGGTACTCTTCGTGGATATGTCTCCGGTTGGGCTTGGACGTTTACTAGGGTAAAGCCCAGGAGGTATGTAGAGTCATCGTTATCATCTCCAGAGTTTACCGCAACACTCTTCCCTTTTTCAATTCCTTCAGCCAGTAATTGGGTCAATTGGCTTCTTATGTCTCTTTGGGATTCCAATATTTGGTCATTCATGTATTGTTGCACCTTAGCTAATTGATCATGCAACTGCGCTTACAACTGAGCTTGCACGTCCCTCTGAATTTGTTCAAGTTTTTCTGACCTCTGATCCATGGCTTTAGTTTTACCGCGAGTTGGAACGATAGAAATGTGCAGGTGTACACAATCGCAACAAGTAATAAAGTGACAAGCAATGAAAAACACTTTGGTAAAGAAAAATATTTTGATTTGAGGAGATGATTAAAAACTAAGATTTTTAACTAAGTAAAATAAATAAAAAGAAAATAAAAGTTCCAATGCACAATTTGAAAGATGATTTTAATCAAGATGACATAATTGTGTTAGATTAATTACATTTCTTAACTTAGAATTATTAAACTCATGTTTATGTTGTTACAAATAAATTCACGGCAACTCGGTAAATTGCTAACTTATGAACATACTTACCTACCAAAATCTATTTATCTCTTGACTATATCTCTATGTCATTTCAACTGATTAAACAAATTTTAATAAGAAAATGTGTTAATGCACATACGTACTTATGAAATTAAAATAATCTCTTGTACATATCTCTATGCCAATTCAAACAATTAATTCAATCTCATAAGCACATAAACGATTACGTGAGGTAACAATGTATTTCTTCCTTGAAACAATTTAATCACAATAATCTTGTAAGTTATGCAAGGCTAATGTATCGTTAGATACCGTTGCTAATTTAACCCTCAGCTACCTTAGATGATTAAACATGCACTGATTAAGTATAGTGTCAATTAATTACAATTTCAATCCGTTTAAATAATTAATTCATTAGTTACCTTACAATTGTAATGCATGAATAGTTTAGTCATAGTTTTACTTAATCAAACATATTACCGAGGCCTATAGCAATACAAACATAATTTTAATAACTCAAGTAGATGAAATGCAATTAACCTAACACGAATTAAATTTAAGTCATATTAATTAAATTAAACATACCAACATCACAAATATTCATAGACATGTTCATCATAACAACAACAAAATTAAAAGGATAGGGAACAAGAATCAAATCCGGTGTTTCTCTGAGGCTTGACTAGTTTGCTCCACTCCTCATTCTCCGCTTGTTCTTGTTGAACCGAGGATTCCATGAACACTTGAATACTTCTATAAATGGTGGTTGAAGGACTCTTTTTCAAGAGGTGAAATCGACCAAGGAATAGGAAAGGAAGTGAAGAACAATGAAGAGAGAAAAGTGAGAGAGAAGTGAAGAATTGATGGTTTTGAGATGTGTTTGAAATGAGCAGCCAAGGGGGGTATTTATAGGTTGAGTAGGCTACTAAAATAACAAAAATCAGCAGCCATAGAGTCCCCCCATGGCCGGCCACACATGATAAGTGGAGGGGTTTGAATGCAAATTCAAGGAGTCTTCAAGGGCTGTTTTGTAAACCAAATAATCAGCAAAACAAGCTGATTGGGCCAACATGTGGGATGGTTTTGGGCAGCCTAGTGCTTGGTTGGATCGATTTTCTCGGTTCAACTCAACTAAGCCTCTTTTCATAATTAATTAATAATAATTATTTAACCCAAAATATATTGGATTAAAATTAAAATTAATTATATTATGAATTAATATTCATAATTTGGACTGTCTTCGGTTGAAAAATTAATTCACTTTGATGCTTCAAAAATTGTTTCTCGATTTTCCGCTTCTAGCAGTCTCTGCCAAGCTAATTTTTGCCCTTTATGCAAATCTGTCGAAAATGATCAAAATTTATTATAAAATTAATGAAAATTTAACATGTTAATAATTTAAGTAAAATTTAATTATTTTATAATTATTATATATTTTTCGACAAGAATTACAACGAATTTACATGAATTTGAGTTAAAAAGAGCATAAAAAATGTGCATATTTTCATGTTTCCATGGGTACTGTAGCGATATTCAGTTGGCAGGTTCTTGGTGGTTTCCAGGGTAACTTTCATAATTTTGATTAATTAGGGTATTTTTATGAAATTTAATGCATGTAATGAAATGTAATGCTAATGAATGGAAAAGATGCATGCAAAAAGGCACTGATTCTAGTTTAATTCCATTAGAACAACTTTACTAGAAAATGAGTTTTTTTACATAAAATGAATACTTCCACTTTATCAAGAAACCCATTTTCCATGACAAACTCTCTTTTAGCAATTGAACACAAATCAACACATTTCCTCTAAGATGAAAATGTAATGCAATCACAGCCGAAACAAAATGAAACATGTCAGTACATTTTGTATGAAGCTTGAATACAAAGCAAAAATAACAATTAAAATGTCTCTTCTTTATAATCTATTCGAGTAACCGCTAAATGTTTGACATAGTTCTTCCTAGGTCTGACTCTTAGGGTTTATTACATGTGGTTTGGTTCTAAAGTAATGGTACCTGAACAGGTAAATTCCTCGATCCTTACCCATTATAGGCTCATACGGACCGAGTTCAGTTTAGGGGAATACATTTCCCTATGTCTGTACAGAGGGGAAGACCTCACGAAGACATAGGTACGGATGTATCCCGAAAGCGATCTACTATCCTATACAGAGGTGAAGACCTCATGAAGGAATAGCTTCTCACTCTCACTTAAGAAGGGTAAAATGGAATGATTATGCTATGCAATATGTAAAAACATACAAAAAGGAACTCTCAAACCAATAAAACAGATGTATTAGATCGTTACATAACCCGAGATAACAAAGACATTATTTACCATCAAAATAAACATGAAGGATGAAATGTAGGGAAGCGAGCATCAATTTAAACCGAATTCAATTTTCGACAAAAAGACCAAAAGGTAATCAACTCGCAACTCGACTCTTTAATATGGTTTCCTTAGTGGAGTCACCAAGCTGCCGAAACTTTTTTGGAAATCAAGTTTTTACTTTAAAAAATGAAAAATGGAGTCGCCACCAATCCTTTTTAATTAGGTGTGATTGGATCACCTTAAAACTTGGTCATTTTAATAAAATGTTAGATTTACTAAAATGATGATTTTCAAACTACAAAATCCAGGAAATGGGTTCGGGAGTCGGTTACATATGAGAAAGGATTAGCACCCTCATAATGCCCAAAATTGGTACCAAATTTATTACTTAACGTCTTGACATAAAAAATTGAGAATATGAAGAGAATTTAAAATGCGATCCCTTTCGCGCAATGTTATTTGATGGTATTGAAAAAATCTCTATCTAAATTGAATTTTTAACGAGGAGATCTTCTCATTTTCGGGTCGATCAAGACGAAAAATCATATCCCGTAAGTTAGGGCACAAAATCTCGATTTCTCAAAAATAATAACACCCACCTTTTAATTATTGCCAAAATCTTATATATTTAATTATTTTTTAAAAAAAGAGAGAAGAGACGTTTGATTATTTCGGTTCAAGGAAAAAATCGTACCTCATAAGTTAGGGGCACAATTTTTTGAATCCTCAAAATAAAGAATATCGCCTTGGTTCAAATCATTTCTTATGCGTTTACGAAGAAAAATAGATGGATGTATGTAGCAATATTTACAATGCAAGATGATGGCAAAATTATGACATTAACAAAATAACAACATAAATAATAAAATAAAATGACAATAATATAATGAGTACAATAAAAATGATGAAATAAATTAATAAAAATGATGAAATAAAAAATTCAATTAATAATATTATACAATAATACTAATAGTGAAATAATATAAAATGTATGATAATAATATAATTATGTTCATAAAATATTGATTTTTGAGTGAATTTTAACAAAATTAATATTAATTAACAACGATGATCACTTAATAATATTAATAATATCAATAATTAATAATAAAGGACCAAAATAAAATAATCGAGAAATTTGATGGCAAAAAATTAAAAAAAACAGCTAGTACATGGACTGAATTAAATGAACAGGGGACTACATTGAAACTGTGACAAAACCTCAAGTATAAATAAATAAAAACAGTAAATAAAAGGGTTAAATGAAAAACCAATAAAATACAGGGACCAAAAGGGTAAATAACCCCAAATCAGTACACATCATTCACTAAGGGTCTATAGTCTGGGGACTGAATTTAATATGTAGCAAAATTTACAGCATAAATCATAAAAAAAACAAAAAAAATAATATAAAGGATCAAATTAAAATAAAATGGAAAAGTGCAAGGCCTCAAAAGGAAACTATCCCAATCCCACATCATTTCCTTGATTCAATAGTGGGTCCAATGATTGACTTGCAAGGAGATTAAAATTATGGGGTAAAAATGAAATAAATAAAAAATGAGTATAGGATGAAATTAAAAAAGGGAAAAAAAATGGAAGGGTCTAGGAAGTAATTTTCCCAACCCTTTAAAAAACATGCAGGTCCTAAGGTCATTTGGGTCGGATCTTCGGGTTATGCTCGAAATGACGTCATTTTGGGCATCTAAAGCCAATCCCAAAACAACGTTGTTTTAAAGGGCTTATATAAGTAAAAAAATTCTAAAAAAAAAAATCATTTGCAACCTTTTAAAAAAAACTCTCTTTACCCTCTCTCAACTCCCCCTTTCCGATCGGTCGTGGGATGGTGGGTCTCCGTCATGGCCACCAGTCATCGACAATGGAGATTGCCACCTCCAATGGCCGGAGATCGCCAAAAGACCCCTTTTTTAACCCTTTCAACTTTCTTAACCCAAATCCAGGGCTAAATACCCCTGAAACTTCACCCTAATTCCTAAAAAAACCCAGGGAACCCTTCGGTTTCTTTCCTCCGATGAACCTCAAGGGGTTCAAAGACCCTCCCAGATCGGAAGAAGACCTTTCAGTGGTGATAAATAGGTAAATTTCAAACCTTTATTTTATTTTTTTCTTATGTTTTTCGAAATAAAAATAGAAAAGAATATGAACCTTAGTTTTTTTTTAAATCTTGTTTCTATATTTTTTATGCTCTTTACGAAAGAATAAAAAAAGAATAAGAATCAAAATAGAAGTCTTAAAAAACTACCTTTGTAATTTGTTTTTTTTTCTTTATATTCTCCGCTAAATTTTTTAGTAAAAAGGAAAAGAAAAATTACAAATTGTTCATTGGCTTTTTATAGCTGAAAATACAACATATTATTTTTGTCTTCTTTCTTTCTATCTCTCTGCTTCTATTTCTCTATTTTATGCAGGTGGTGGCAGCAAGGACGAGGAGGCGGTGTCAGGCCTCAAAGGGCACACCTGCTGACGTGGCGAGGGGAGCGGCGACTGGAGACTTTAGGGGGAGTTAGGGTTTCTGAATTTTTTTTAATGTTTGGGGCTTTAGGCTTAGGTAAATTGGACTTTAGGGTTTTGCATTTGGGCTTGTAATGGATTGAACTTTTAATTAATGGACTATTTTTTGTTTATTTATTTATGTTTTTAGGTTATTTTTGAGTCGAATAAAAATTGCCCCCTACGTAACCGGTCCCTCTAGACATGCACATTGTTCCTTTATCTCCTTCCATATCTCTTACCTTTCCAGAGGAATGGGTGGTATTCTTAATTATTGCTTCCGTGGCATTGTTTGTTTTGACTTTGAAATGCGAAGTCATGCACAATATTAACTTATGCATTATATATTTCTCAATATAACAATAAGGTAAATAATCATTTTAATACCATAAGGAATTTTATATACATATGTGTAGACTTACCCATTAAGCCAACATATATTTCTACATATTCAAACACATTTTGTAATTTTCCTAACAATTCATCAATATTAGTTACTTATTTGAATTCACGAAAACAAATCAGATCATGATAGTACAAACTAGAATAGCTAGTCTTCAACGATTTTCTCATTCCCTTTATCTTTCAACGATCTGGCTTTGTCTTTAGCTACGTTTGATAGATTAAAATATAACTACAAAGTTAAAATCACACTTTCAATTAATCACTCATTCAATTTGTGCATGATATGCGTTTATTCAATTTATTCCTTATAAACTCTAATATCTGGTGTGCTTGTATTTCGCGATTTATCTAGTCAAATTTAAAATCAACTTCATAATTATAGTATAGGGACATCTTACTATCATTATTTATTATCAAACCTTAAAGTTGATAACCCTTATGCACGTTTACTTTTCATCAACCATGTAATGCCAATGAGAGGATATCATTTACCCATGTCTTAGGCTATGAATTCCACTGTTGTGAATGATGCTACATACTGCAGAAGTCGTACACCAAACGCACCAACTTTTGGTTCCTTATCTATTCAAACTTAGGCTTTTACTTACATCAAAATGTATGAGTCACGCGTACATAGTTCGTCATCCACTCAGGATTTATGTATGTCTCACTATGAACGTCACAAGTGAATAAATCCATAAACAGATTCAAGATCTATTTTTCTTAGGTCCAGTTTGATATATTGTTAGTCTAGTTAGTCACATCCATGTCTTTATCTTTTGTAAGTCATCCGCTTCGATGCCCAAGATAAAACATCTCGCCAATTAGACTTCAAAGACGACATATTAGTCTTTTAATCAGTTTGCTCATTTCCGATTAGATTAAGGACATGTTTAGGTTCGTTTACTAATATAAGTTATCTTTCTATATTACGATCTGACCACGTAATACTGCTTAATATTAGTTAAACATTAGATAACCAGTATTTTGTTAAATATTTTGTTAAATTCATGTTCATTATAACGTTATTTTTTAGTTACATGAATACCGACTATTTTTTTTAAATGTGACATCAACAAAATTGATATAAGAAAATTAACAATGTTAACAATTTGGCTTGATTTTCAAATCGAAAAGTAGAGAGACTAAATTCTTGAAAATAAAAGTACAGGACTAAATTTCAAATTTGTGAAAAGTACATAGACTTATGACATATTTTATCCTTTATACTACAAAACATTTATTATTAATATATTTATAATTGTAATAAATATTTATCATTAAAATAAAACTGAAATATTAAGTCATTTATTAAAATAAAAATTATATTAATAATTTATTATATGATTAAATATAGATAATTAAAATGTATGTTTAATAATATTGAAAATTATAATATTTTATATGGGAATAAATTATATTAGGATGATCCTAACAAATATAGTTTTTAGGCACAAATAAAATAGTGACACGTCACAAAATTTTAAAGATAACAAAGTATTATTATATATTCATTTATATCTAATATCTTCTCCAACTTAATATAAATTTAATTGAATTACTTAAAATAATTAATTTTAAATTATAAACAAATATCTTTACTTCTTTTGCAAATTTTAATCATTTAGTATTTTTTCTCCCATAAGCTAATATTTTTATTTTTGTGCAACCAATTTTAAAAAAATTAGTAATTTTTGTGCAATTTCTTTCATGTCTTTAACACATAATTTTGGTAATTATTTTACCCTGAACCCCGAACCCAAAATCCTAAACCTTGAACTCGAATCATGAATCCTAAACCCTAAATCCAAAACCTAAAACCCAAACCCTAAATCTTAAATCATAAACTTTAAATCTAGAATCTCAAACCTTAAACCCTAAACTTTAAATCTAAAATCTCGAACCTTGAACCCAAAACTTAGAAGCCCAAACCCTAAACTCAACCCATAACCATAAACCTAAAATCCTAAACCATAATTTAGAATCTCAAACCTTGAACCCTAAATCATAAGCCCAACCCTTAAACTCAAACCCATCCTTAAACATAAACCCTAAATCCCAAACTCATAACTCGTAACCCGAACCTTTAAATCTTAAACCCAAATATTAAACCTTAAATTCTAAACCTTAAACCTTAAGATTTGAGGTTTAAGGTTTAAGGGTTAGGGTTTGAGTTTAAGGTTCAAGATTTTGGGTTCAGGGTAAAATAATTACCAAAATTATGTGTTAATGACATGGAAAAATTGCATAAAATTACTAAAGTTTTTTTTAGAAATTGGTTGCACAAAAATAAAAAAAATATTAACGTATGAAAAAAAACTCAAAATGATTAAATTTTGCAAATTAATAAAAGATGTTTGTTTATAATTTAAAAATTAATTATTTTAAGTAATTAATTAAAGTTAAATTAAGTTGGAGAAGATATTAGATATAGATGATTGTATAATAATACTTTGTTATCTTTAAAATTTTATGACGTGTCATTATTTTATTGGTGCCTAAAAATTATGCTTTTAGGATCATCATAATATAATTTATTCTCATTTTATATTAATATTTTATTAACTTTAAATATTTTTAAAATAAAATAAAATTTATTATTAATATAATAATATTAAGCTTGAGTTAAGTTACTTTTTATATAAAAATAAAATCACCCTTAAAGGAGCTCTCTTTTAGAAAATAATTTATGCTTTTCAAAAGGGTATCTCATTTTATAAGAAAAATGGCTTATTTTTCATTAACCAAGCTGTTTTCTATGAAACAAATACAAGAAAATGCAGAAAACGTCTTCCAGAAACCATTTTCAATGAAATATACAAAGTCTAAATGAAAATAATGAGACAACGTCCCAGGTTAAATCGACTAATAAATCTTTCGCCATTTCAATTATTGGTGTTTATTAATAATTGGATACCCTTTTCCTAGTTGAGTGAATTTACGAGTTTTATTTAAAATAAATATTCAACATTTTTGTGGACACCAAAAATATTGAAAATCATTTTATTTTGAAATTCATGTTATTATATGTGAAAAATTTAAGGGATTATAATTAAATATTAGGTATTACATTTTAAATTTCAAAATTTAATTTATAATTTCTATTCACGTTTTAGGTAGAGTTAATTTTTTAAATATTGGTCAGCTTTCAGCTAAAGAGAACTCAAGGGATGATTTTAATCTATAATTTCTATTTGCATTTTAAGTTGAGTTAATTTTTTTAAATAAATTATAAACTAAAAATTTAAAAGTTCCAAGTTTCTATACTTTCATATATTTGAAATTTAGTTCTCATACTTTTATTTATAAGAATTTAATCCATTTACCTTTTAAATTTAAAATTCAGATTTAGTTGTTAACACTATTAACATTTTTCTGTTAAATTTTTATGACATTTTGAACATTTTTAGAAAAATATAATAGAACCTAAATAACTAAATTTAATGATTTTAAAATTCTTAAAATTCACATAAATATTGTAACTAGAATAAAATATTTAGAGTCACTAATAACATTATAAAAGTTAAGGTACAAAATTATATATTGTAAAACTATAGAGTTTAAATCTCAAATTTGAGCATAGTATATAGAGACCAAAACTAAAATTTGAAAAACATAAATTAGTAGATAGCAGCAAGTAGGATCGTATCCACATAGACCGGTGTTAATTTTAATTCTTTAAAAGTATAAATAAAGGGGGGTTAGAATTGAAAACTAAAACAAAGTAAAAAGAGATCATAAAAGAAAAGAAAAAAAATCAATAGTAAAAAAGTCTAGCCAAAGGTAAAATTTCTGCTTGATTCGTGGATTTGATCATTGACGAAAATATAACTTCAATGCTTTTAATAAATTAGTTCTAGTTGCTAACTCAGTGTCAGACAAACAATCTCTCCTTACCTGTTTAGTAACCAAGAGATAGTTCATTTGAATTTACTTCATTAACCGACAAATAATCTTGTAATTTAGCGTCCAAGATTTAACTTACCGACAATATTAATAATGAGAGAGACCTAATTCTAACCAACAAACTCACATTAGTGGAATTCATTTAAGTTAGATCGCACATCCACACCACATAAACATAAATTACGACTTAAACGAACTATGCAATTCGTCACTAGTATTAAAATAAATTAAACAATTAAAGATTTAACTAATCTAATTGATAAGGCAACTGATCGCAGCCGCATTTAACTAATCTAATTGATAAGGCAACTGATCGCAGCCGCATCTATCTCTCTTTTCTAAATGTTCAACAAATAAGTCTAACAACAATGAAAATCTAATGAGATAAGCAAATCAAATAACAAATTAAAACAGTCTCACCAAAATTTCAAAGTCACTCCCTTGAACTATCGTTGAAAATTTTCTTTTATTACACCCGATTTCAAAGAAAAAAAAAATGAGTGAAGCGGGTAAAACGACATTTAGGAGGTCAAATAAAGAGTACAATATCAAATATAAATTTTAACATATGAGTTTGGCTGTCTACTCCACCAAAAAAAAAATATTCAAACCGAGAGGGCCTCTGTTGACACGAAAGCACCACCCTGTGCAGGGGTGCGGACGTACAAGCGTGCAATCGTGCGTCAAGGCACCAAAACAAACAAGAGGGCGTCAGGCAAGACTGAGACTCGAATTCTAGGGCGTCAAAATTCGCACGCTAGGGGGCTACCCACCAACGCGGGGGCACCAATGTATCGAGCGTGCGTTAGGGTCTTGGGGGGAAATGAGGGAAGGATGCACGGGATGTGGGAGCAAATGGGAGGTTGGGCATGCAGGGGAAGGGGAAAGAGAATGGGGGAACGTGGGTTGGTTTTTCTCTTTTTAGTTCAAAACTTATTATTAATATTATTATAAATAACTATATGTATATAAATATGAATATGATTTTTTTTTTGAAAAAAATATTAAATAAGAATAAACCTTTTTTTGTCCCGTTCAATTTTCTAGACTTCATTGAATGCCTGATTCGCTCCTCTGACTTGATTTTACACACCAAAAATACTAAAAAAAATTAAAAACGAAAAGACTTGAAATAAAATACAAATAAATAATGCAAATGAGATAAAATTAAAGTGCTATGTAAACTATAGATACATTATACATGCAAAACAATGAAAACGAAAACTAATAAAAATAAAACTAAAACTAAAACTAAAACTAAAAATAAAATAATATATATTTAACCACGAAGTTGTCTCTCTATAAACGCCTTTATTTAACGTCTTTGGTTAGACATTCTTAAATGTTATTTCACCATCGAAAGACTCGAATAATGTCATGACTTTTAAAGTCGAAAATTAGACATAAATTGGAAGTTGAGGCAACTTTCAAGTATTGATTCCCTTTTGGTTCATTAACCAACCATTTCCAAACCTAATTATAATTTTAATATAGTAAAAGTACGTGATTGGGTTGAAGGGATGATAGTTATTTGATGTAACTTGTAGAAAGTGTAAAATATCTAAAAATAAATCAAATAGTAAAATTAAAATATTAAAATCAATGTTGTAATATTAGTTATAACCCTAGAATTTATCAAGAGTGCCCTCTTGAGTATTGCCGAATAAAGTATTTTCGTGACAGGAATGAAGTGAAACAATGAAAATCTAAAAGAATTTTAGGATGCGTTTTGACACAACAGAGTAATTGGATGAAAATGTCAATGTTATTGTAGTAATTATACCCTCTTGTAATTACAAGAAAATGTAATTTATTTAATAGGTTTGGTTGACTGAGTATAATTACATTGTAGTTCTTCATGTCGTGTTTGATAGTAAAATTGCATTTACAAGTTACATAATTTAACTTTTTTTAAATATTAATTATTATAAAAAGTTACTTGAGGAAAAAATTCTAAATAAGTAACAAAAATTAAAATAAAATCATTGTATTCAATATGTTAATCCAAGAAAATAATTGACAATAGGATTTCTAATAAAATAATAAGAAAAATCAACATAATGTGCAATTTTATCTAATTGCTCTAACATTTCATATTTGTTAAGTTATTCCTCTCTAACATTTAACATATACTCCTTATCATTACTTATTGGTCCTTCATCAATTTCTTCCTCATCGAATCGAATTTGTGTCATTAATATTATCAAGATTTTCTTTTCCATGTACTCTTTAAAGTATTAATCATCTCAATTTCACCTACAAATGAAGTTATGAAATATGCAACATGTTAACACGATCCAATCTTACTTTTTTCATACTATACTAAGGTAGCAGTGTTAATATGAGAAATCATCTTTTAGAACAATAAACGTCTTCTCATCCACATTTCAAAGTTTTGAATATCTCAAATTAAAAAGTTTGTGAGTTGTCTTTGATGTGCTAATGTCTAATTTTATTCTCTCAAATAATATCGTACCTCATAATATGATGCAAGAAAATCTTTTGTATTTACATCATCAATATCTACTATATAATATTTTCTACAAATAATAACATATAACAATTTGAATAATTTATTAAAAATGAAATAAAATAAATGAAAAGTGATGATAATATTAATGAATTACCATATGTAATTAACCTATTTTGAGATGCCTCTCAATACAATTTTTTTATTATAGCTTTTGTAAACTTAATTTGTAGTTTACTTACGAAAGCTATTTTAATAGCAAATCAACTTTATAAACTTTTTTATATAAAAAAGGTTCTTATAACTTTTATAACACTTATAGGACGGATTATTGAGGTAAAAACAGGAACAGCAGAGGCAAGAAACTTGGCTCACTGGGAACTCTGGATGCTTGCCGAAAGAATTTCAGCCCTCTTTTGGAACACTTGCATCTCCCTTCTTGCGTTACGGTGGATATTCAAGTAGGAAAAATATGTGCCCTTGGCCTACATCATCATTATGTTTATATCATTGGATATTCAAGTTCGTTCCTTGCAGTTTCACCATCACAGTGCATATTCTCTTAACGGAATCGGTAAAAACTTTGTGATTATCAATTGGGGTCAACGACTAGCTTGTACCTAATACCAGACCCAATGGCGAGGGGGCGAAAGGACCAACCTCAAAAGTAGGAATCACTGCTCCATGAAGCTATGAACCCTGTACCTTCCCGTCACACAAATGATTCCTTTTCCCCCTTTCCATCTCTATATTATATTTCTCCCTTAAAAAGTACTATCTATAAGAGTATTTGCATCAGATATTAATACCCAAATTTGAAATATTCCCTTCATTTGGTTCCATCAACTGAATATATTCCTCTATAATAAAAAGAAAAGTAATTACAGGCAGAGTGATGGGTTCACAGGACAAGCAAGAAACTGCATACAATTATCTCCGAAACAAACTAGCATGTATGAAGTCCATGAAAACACAAGCATTCAAACATGAAAAATGCAGAAAAATACATTTAAATTTTCATTTAATTAGAGCAAAAGAATCCTATAATCTTCAAAAGAAGTATTGCATCAGCATCATCTATTGATTGAATTGTATCAGGCCTCCTTTCTCCCTGCAATGAAACAATGAGTTAACATCATTCCTATAGATTCCATACCGTGTTTATGCTTACTAGAGAAGGCCTTTCTCCTTGCAGCTTTTAATAGCTCCATCATACATATCCTCAACCCCATACTTGAATCTGAAACCCAAATCCAAGAGCTTCTTTGATGACAAACCAGGCAATTTAGCACCTTCAATTCCTTCCAGGGTGCTGCATGACAAGGATTAAAAGCTTTTCTTTTACTCCAAAAATTAACATAACATGAGCTGTAATTAGAATAAAAATAAAAATTCTACTCACTCTACAATTGGGAATTCTGGATGGTTAGTTGAAAGAATTTCAACTATCTTTGGAGCAGTAACCGTATCAGAGGAACAATTATACCTTCCTTTTGCCTCAGGATGCTCAAGCAGGAAGATGAATGCCCTTGCCAAATCATCCATATGCACCATTGCAAGATTGAGAAGAAGATTATTGTTTTTCCTACTCCCTGAACAGATAATCAATAGGATAAACTACATCTGTATGTTAAATTGATTCATGGTAAGTAAGAAAAACAAGTTCAACATATACCTAGGATGGGAGACAATGCGGTGCGCACTGGACCATGCATCTTGGGACAGATGAAGGGACCCAGAACCATAGGAGGAATGATGGAAACCAAATCCAATCCATGTTGTTCTGCAAATTCAAGAACTGCTTTTTCTGTCGAAGTCTTGGTAATGGCATAAGAACTCACATATGACTTAACTTCTGATCGAATGTAATCCACATCACTCCAATAACTCTCGTCCATAATCTCCACATTCTTGATCTTGTTGAAATATACGGCGGTAATACTAGAAGTGTATACAACTTTCTTCACTGTGTTTGATCTCAAGCATGTCTTCAAGATGCCTAATGTTCCATCGATTAACCTTTGGGTCACAACTGCTTCGGGTTCGTTGTCCTGGAAATCCATGGGAGCAGCAACATGGAAAACTCCTTTGCATCCCTCGATGGCAGTACCAAAACTCTCGGGATCATTAAGATCTGCTGTGAAGATTTTAAGCCTTTCATTTGCTCCTGGTAGGTTGGTGAGGAAGCTAAGGTCTCTCTTGTTACCTGCGACAATGCAGAAACCGAGATAAAAAAGAAAAAGAAGGTAACTTTACTAAATTAAAATTGGGTGTTTACAGATCTTGACCTGGGTCAGCTCTAACAGTGGTATGAACAGAGTAACCGAGCTCAAGAAGCAGTTTGATCAACCAGGAGCCAACGTAACCGGTCCCTCCAGTCACGCACACTATTCCTTTATCTCCTTCCATATCTCTTACCTTTCCAGAGGAATGGGTGGTATTCTTAATTATCGCCTCAGTGGAATTGTCTGTTTTGACTTTGAAATGCGAAGTTATTCTAGCACTCTGACCAACTTTATCAATATTCTGGTGACTGATTGGTTGGCGTCGATGGAGTGTCTGTCACCGCCGGACTTTTCTTTGTTAGAAATGGATGCGTCCGCAATGACAATTCATGCTTAAATTCTTTGATTATTTAATCATCAGCTTCAAATTTTAAGGAATAATATACAATTTCATCTTTCATGTTTAGTTGATATCTATATTTATCGTCGAAACCATTTTTTTGAAAACAAAAAAAAAAGTTGTCGACTTTTAAAAATAAAAACTGGAGTCGCCACCGATCCTTTATTGAGATGTGATCGGCTCACCTTAAAAACAATTTTGGTCTACGAAATTCGAGAAAAAGGGTTCGGAGTCGATTCACATGACGAGGAAGGTTAGCACCCTCGTAACGCCCAAAAATCGGTACCAAATTGATTATTTGATGTCTTAATGTCGAGGGTTAAAAGATTTTAAAATTCAAATGATGAAACTTGAAAATGATAATCAATTGTTCAAGTCATGCGAAGAAATTGAGACCCAATACGTTACTGGTACAATTTCTCAAAATCCCAATTTTGAATATCACTTTTGCTTTATAAGTAAATCTTCATTTCGAGGAAGCAATTATGTCATGCCCAATACGTTAGGACATAACAAATTAAGTTCCCAAAAATGATTTTTACTTATATATTTTAAATAACGAATATTCTCGGTTATTTGGAATTAACAAAGAAAATTGGAACCCAATGCGTTAGGGCTCAATTTTCTTGAAAATCCTAACTTTGAATATCGTTTTATTTTGAAAACCCTTGAATCATAAAAATTGATTTTAATATTTTGACAAAATCAAAATGTATTTTAAAAATATGTTAAAAATGTTAATGCAATATGAAACAAATATTTTAATTTAAATTATGCATATTTATAAGTATAATATATAAACAATTTTAGCAAATACGTATAGGAATATGAGGGAAAGGAAAAAAATGCGTAAGTCATAAAAATAATAATAAAATAAAATACACATAAAATATATTAATACATGTTTTTTTTAAAATGTATAAATATAATGTATTAGTAAATATAAAAACATGGAAAATGTTTATAAAAGCCTTGAAAAGAATGCAAAATATATGTACATATTATAAAATGTATATACATATGAATTATAAAACATGAAAACATAAATATTATTATATAAAAATGAATGTATATAAAATATGGACGAACTATAAAAATAAAATATATGGTAATAAAATATATATACGTACTACCTATATATTTAAAACATTTATAATATATATGTATATTAATATATATATATAGGCGAACACATATAAATACAATAATAATAATTTAATAATAATTATAATAATAAACAATATAAACAATATAATAAAAATAAACTAAAAAAAACAAATTAAGGACTAAATTAAAATGCCAAACAGAAGTTGGGAGCTAAATTTGAAAATAAAAACAAGAAAGGGAGTAAATTTAAACAGGTGCAATAGATAAAGGACCGAAAGAGCAATTTTCCAACCCGCCCTAAAGCGCTGCACACTATTGGACCAATTTGAAACAAAAATAAAATGTGCAGTAAAATTTAAAAGAGATAAATTGAAAAACACCCTAAAATCATGAGGACTAATTGCGAAAATATCTCTTTTTGAACCCTTATAAAACCTCATTTTTAAAACCCTAAAGTCATTCCCTTTCTCTGCCATTTGAAGTTGCGCTGTAGCTTCCTCTCTTTTCAGCCATTCAAGCCCCATTTTCGACCAGCAACGGCGATGTGAGGGCATTCCGACGACACCCCAACGGTAAGTCCTCCTTTCCTTCTTTTCTTTATTTATTTTTGTTTTAGGATAACAAAAGAAAAACAAAATAAAGTAAAAACAGTAAAATGAACAAAGAAAAATAAAAATCTGTCACCTTCAAAATCCTTGCTTTTTTTTTCCTTGTATTTTCTTTTTCCTTTTTTTTCCAGTACAAAATTTGCTAACCCCTTTTACAAATTTGATTTGACTTTAAATAGCCAAAATAACGAAAAGAAAAACCCCCGAAAACCTCTTTTCCACCCTTTACAGTTCGTGGTTGTTGCAGGTACGAGCGTGTGGCGTGCGTGGAGTGTTGAACGTGGGACGGTGCGAAGGCTGCCGAACGTGGGGCATGTGGCGCTGCTAATTGCTGCTAGGGTTTCTGCTGTTTTAGGCCAATTGGGCCCTGTAATTGGGTTTAGCTTGGCCCAAGTTTTATTGGGTTTGGGCCCGGGCATATTTGGGCTTGTACACTTATATTTGGTTAATCAAGTTTGTATTTTTAAACTAACACTATTAACTTAAAATGTCAAATAAAAATTTTAATTTACATATTTTTATTTTTTAAAATTTATATTTGTCACGTTGTGTATTGAGAAACTAACATATGATTCCTCTAGATTGATTAGCAATATTATATCAATATAAATTAACAGTGTTAATAAAAAATATCACCCTAATTAAGGAAATATAGATTCATGAATCAGATAAAAAAAATGTAAAAACCAACAAAATGTAAACAAACAAGTTTAAAAACCAAATTATATATTATCTAAAGTTTTTAACAAGGATAAAAGACATCACTGGTTCTAGAAGATGAAATGCCACTGATAACTTTTTGCCCTTGTTAGTATCCCTAGACGCGCTCTAGTTGCCACCAAAGCTTAAAAAAAAAGAATCATCAGTCACGCCCAACAAAACCCAATTTTCAATAAATTTCTTTCTTTCTTTATTATTATTATTATTATTTAACATTTCATTCTTTTGCATTACTTATCATATATGCATTGTCTCTTTTTTTTTTTTTATCATTTATAATTTGTTTTTGTTCGAAATTGTCACGACGCTGCGCTCAACTTATAATTAAATAAAATGGTGATAAAATCATGCAATAATTTTATTTATTTAAATTGCATATGTGTTACAGCTACATGTGGAATATTTTATTCATGAATTGTGTTTTTTATATAATATATGAATGAAGCTAAGGTAAGCTAAATTATTGGCGTTTACCTAGTACTGGGATCTAACCTAGGGTTTCGCCAATGATTTATGAGGTTGATGAATAACTTATAAATAAATATAATATATATATTAATTTTGTTATATCAAGAAGAGACGCTATTACCTGAAAAGACGGTTGTTTGATCCTTGTCCATGTTCCAATATAGTTTGAAACAAGATTGTTTTATAAAGGTAAGTAAAGAAAACAGAGTTAAATCGAAATACGGATAATAATTTTATTTTGTAGAGTTTTATTTAATAAATGATTTATTTAACAATAGATCCAAAAAGTATTGGCACGGGTTTCTCTGTCTGCCGGTTGGCACGTTTTTTTGTGGTTCTGGCTTAGGTTTCTTTCGTTTTCTCTTTGTCAATTTCTGGGTGTTTTATGCTCAAATCCTTTTTCATTTGATTGGAGAAGTGCAGTGTTTGCGATGGAAGATGCACTCGCGAATTTGAGATTATTGGATGATGAGGGAGATTCCAAGAGGACGAAGGAGTGGTGAGTGGTCTCATCAACTCTGTCTGGTGGGACGGTGCCTAACAGATAGTGTTGTCCACTTTCCTTCATTGCGTAATACAATGGCGGATCTTTGGCATCCTATAGAAGGGATTTGTATAACGGAGTTAGGGGAGAAACGGTATTTTTTCCAATTTTTTCATGAGGTTGATATTGAAAGGGTTGTTGCTGGTATACCGTGGTTTTTTAATAACCATTTACTTATACTTCAAAAAGTCCCAGTTGGGGTAAATCCTACAGTGTTGGAGTTAAACCATACTGAGTTTTGGTTACAAGTCAACGAATTACCTCCGGGGCTGATGTATGCATCGATGGTAAAATAATTTGGTGATTTCTGTGGAAAATTTATTGAGTATGATACGTCCATCCCGACTTTGGGGCTTCAGAAATACTTGCGTATTTGTGTTTGCCTAGACGTTACTGCCCCGTTGAAACGCAAAAAGAAAGATCTGGTAGGAAAGTCTATGGTTGTTTATGCTCGGTTTAAATATGAGAAGCTAAGTTTGTTTTGCTTTATTTGTGGAGAATTGGGGCATGGGGAGAGCTATTGTCCCTTTCGGCTAACAATTGAACCATCAAAAATAGTTTTTGGCTGCGATTTATCGCTACGTGCGGTAGTAAGGTATCAGAATATAGTGGTGAGTAGGTGGTTATGGACAACAGATGGGTCACCGTGTAGAGAAGAAAACTTAGCAAGTTTCAGGCATGGTAACTCGTTAAATGCGAGGAAAGATTTAGGGCATAATTCTAGGGGTTTTGTTGGGAATTTGAATTCAAATCCTAATCTAATCCCTTTGGGATCTATTCAAAATCAAGGTATTTGTAAATCAATCAAGGGGCGTGATGGGAGTAATGATGATTTGACTACTGATGGGCTCGTTTATGGGCCCATGGAATTGGTATTGGATGAGGAAAATGATCCAATTGCTTTGACTGAAGGTAAAAAGTGACAGAGAATAGTGGAGAGTTCACGTGTTCTTATGGATGCTAATGCAGGATCAGGCTCAATGGATGTATCGACTAGCTCTGATGATCAGAGCAGCCGGGCCCGATGAAAATACTAAGCTGGAATGTTTGTGGTTTGGGGAGATCACGAACAGTTAAAAGGCTCAAAAGTAAGTTAAGAGCTTTGTTACTTATGGAGACAAAATTAAGTTAAAAAAATAGAACTGGTAAGGTTAAAGTGTGGGTTTGGGAATGGAATCGATGTTGGAGCAATAGGTACAAGAGGTGGGTTATCGTTGGGCTGGAAAGGGAATACATTGGTCCAGCTTAAAAGTTTTTCCTATTTTCACATTGATGTTGAAGTTCATGATAATGAATGTGGTGCTATCTGGAGGTTAGCGGGGTTCTATGGGAATCTGGATGAAAGGTGTAGAAGAGCTTCGTGGGACTTACTTCGACGGTTAAATCATGGTCAGTCTATTCCCTGGGTTGTTTTGGGAGAGACGTCAATGAGATTACAAACTCTTTTGAGAAGAAGGGTGGTCGACTCAGATCAGATCGACAAATAAGGGAATTTCACAGGGTTCTTGAAGACTGCAACCTTAATGACTTAGGCTTTGTTAGCCGGTGGTTCAAATGGGAACGAGGACGATTTGTTTCTAGGATTATAAGGGAACGACTGGATCATGGAGTAGTGTCATTGAATTGGGTGAATCTCTTTCCTGGGTATCATCTTGAACATTTGAGTCACTCTTTTTCCGACCATTATCCCCTTCTCCTAGATACTTTGGGGGTGGTATGGAATAGTCAAAGCAGTCATGTGAAGTCTTTTAGGTTTGAGGCCAAATGGTGTTTAGATAGTTCGTTTGAGGGGATTGTTAGAAGATCGTGGGAAGAAGATTCTGGTAGTGTATTGTGTAAGTTGGAGAAAATGGGTCACTAAATGCTTAATTGGAGCAAGTCCACTAGTAGAAAGGAGAAGAGTAACCGGCTTGTTTTAGAAGACAGATTAAATAGTCTTTAATAATTAAGATCTTTCTGATGAGATTTTAACAGAGATTATGTAGGTCCAATTAGGACTTAATTTGGAAGCTGAGAAGGAAGAGTTATTTTAGGAGCAACGTGCCCGTGTGAATTGGCTAAAGAATGGGGATCGGAATACTAGCTATTTTCATAAGGTTGCTGTGCAACGACATTTTCGTGGTAGAATTTCTGAGCTGGAAGACGAAAATGGTGGGCAGACTACTTCATCTGAGGAATTTTTACAGATTGCTACTGACTATTTTGGTAAGCTTTTTTCTGCTTCAGAAATGGGTTCGGATGAGCATTTGTCTGGATTAGTTGAGAAAAAAGTTACCCACTGCATGAATGATAGGTTATTAAAATAGTTCACTGATGAGGAAATTGCCTATGCAGTTAAGTTGATGGCACCCTTGAAAGCCCCTGGTGTGGATGGGTTTCTGGCTCTCTTTTTCCAAAGATACTGTCATATTATTGGGCCTGAAGTTTCTCAATTTTGTTTATCCATTCTGAATGGAAATTCTGATATAGGCGATATCAATAAAACTCGCATTATCTTGAGCCCTAAAATTGATAAGCCGAAAAATATGTCGCATTTCAGACCTATAAGCCTTTGTAATGTTATTTACAAAATTATCGCAAAAGTCTTGGTAATTCGTATGAGTGATATGCTGGGAAATTGCATTAATGAAGCTCAAGGGGCTTTTATCTCAGAAAGGCTTATTTCAGATAATGTGCTGATTGCTTATGAGGTCCTTCATTCTTTAAAATGAAGAAGAGTGGCAAGAAAGGCAATTTTGTGCTTAAACTTGATATGAGTAAAGCGTATGATCGTGTTGAATGGGACTTTTTGGTAGGGATGATGAAATATTTGGGGTTTCATATGGATTGGATAGTTCTCATTATGCGTTGTGTTTGCTCTGTTACATACTCGGTTAGCCTTAATGTAATTAATAGTGATTGGTTTTCTCCCTCCAGAGGACTACAGCAAGGAGATCCTCTTAGCCCTTATCTGTTTTTGATTTGTCCTGAAGGTTTCTCTGTACCTATTCAGGATGCTAAAAATAAAAGGAAGATGTTGGGGGCACCTATAGGTAGAGAGAAATTTTTTGTTAATCACTTATTTTTTACAGATGATTGTATCCTATTTGGTGATGCCTCATGTGAGGGAGATGAGGTGGTTCGTGATGTAATCCATGAATATAAAATGGTTTCAGGGCAGCGAGTGAATTTTGATAAATCCCTTATTTATTTTGGAGCAAATGTTGTCTCTAATGTTCAGGAGGATATAGTCAATCTGTTAGAGGTCCATTTGGCCTCTAACCCTGAGAAGTACCTAGGATTGCCTATGATGGTGGGTAGGAGAAAAAAGTAGGCTTTTCCTAATTTTGTGGACCGATTCAGAAAATGGGTTGAGGGGTGGAGCTTGCGTTATCTGTCAATGAGGGGTAAGGAGGTATTTATAAAATCAGTTTTGCAGGCAACATCAATTTTTGCTATGCAATGTTTTCTTTTGCCAAAGACGTTATGCCGAACGCTTGAAGGCACTATGAATAGATTCTGGTGGACGAATAATAAAACATTAAAGGGTATTCATTGAAGTAATTGGGAAACGTTATGCAAGCCGAAATGTTTGGGAGGTCTGGGTTTTAAAAACTTGTTTTTGTTTAATAAGGTCTTATTAGCAAAACAAGTGTGGCGCATTTTATCCCACCTCATTGTCTTTTATCCAAGGTTTTAAAAGCCCGTTACTTTCCTTCTTCCAATATTCTAACTGCAAAAGTTGGCTCTTACCCTTCATTAACCTGGAGAAGCATTTGCAGTGTTCAGGTGTTGATCGGAGATGGGATTTTGTGGCGGGTGAGAAGTGGTGTCCGCATCAATATCTGGAACAATCCCTGGTTACCTGGAAGGGAGAACAACAGAATTCCAGTCCAGGAAATTCGACCTACTTGGACAACGATTAATCTGTTAATTATGAATGAGGATAGTACCTGGAACAGAGAGCTAATCCATAGGTTAGTTGATGATAACACAGCAAATCGAATCTTTTCCATTCCTATTTCTGAAAGTAGGCCGGAGGACATGCTGGTCTGGAAGTATGAAGGCTCAGGGGAGTACACAATTAAGAGCGGGTATCGAGTCCTTATTACAGAATTTTTACAGAGCAATTTCCATACGTCCTCTAATGATGAGGATTACAAAGGATTTTACACTGATCTATGGGCTTTGAAAAATTAAAATACATGTTTGGAGGATGTTTAATAATCTGGTGCCTCATTATGGAAATTTGGTGCGTAGAACTTTTTGTGAGGAGACTGTGTGCCCGCTGTATAAGGTAGAGCTGGAAAACTTTGAGCATCTGTTGTGGTCTTGTGGGGTTTTATAGGGTGTGTGGGATTCGATGCAAGTTCAAATCCCTCCTTTTGAAGATTCACTAGATTATAAAAATCACTTTGTTAAAACATTCCTCGAAGCAGATGACAAAAAAAAACGACTCATTACTATCTCTTTATGGTGCCTTTGGTTTCACAGAAATAAATTGGTTCACGAAAGGGTTAAGTTTTCGATGCCAAAATTATTGGGGTTTATTAGAGGTTATGAACAAGATCTTTGTTTAGTTCATGAGAACCTTTGTCCTTTTCCTGTTTCTATGGACAAGGAACTCTGGAGGCCTCCTGACTATGGAATCATTAAACTTAATTTTGATGTGTCTTTTATTCAAGGAAAGAAGCTTGCTACAACAACAGTCTTAGCTAGAGATTACAAAGGGGAAATTGTAGAGGCAGAAAATTATCTGTTTGAAGATGTTGGTGATGCATTTGTGGCAGAGGCACGAGCTTGTGAAAGGGCTTTAATCTTCGCGCGTCAGATATGTTTTAGGCGGCTGATTGTGGAAGGTGACTCTTTGTCAGTCATCAAAAATATTAAGAAAAATGAGGAAGATAAATCGATTCTCAGGCTGATTACTCATCATATTCATCAATTGAATCTGCTTTTTGATGAGGTAACTTACAGTTTTGTGCCCCGTGCAGTTAATGATGCAGCTCACGTTCTGGCACTACAAGGTCGGAGAAGAATGGTGTGTGGGAACTGGGTTGATGGTGTACCGAATTTTGTGAGGATTGTGGTGGTGAAAGACTGTTTGGTTTGGAATCAGAGGATCTAAGGTCCATGGCTTTTTCGCTTTGAATTTGGAGAAGGTTCTTTGAATCTCCAGTACTGTTTTCAAAGCATCGATTTCTCCTGTTGCATGTCGTCGTTACAGGTATTGAGGAGAGCTCTTCTGGCTGATATTGGATTTTGAAGTGATACTGTTTGCAGGCTCATGAGTTTTATTTGTTTTAATTACTGGATCGATAATTTCTAGGATTTCTTAATTACCCATGTTGGACAACTATTTATTTGTTTTGGTTTTGTCGTTTACTTTGCTGTTGTGTTTGGTAGCTTTTTAGCTACTTTTTCTTTGAGCCATTGATTAATAATATCAGTCTGAGTTTTGACAAAAAAAAAAAAACAATAGATCCAAAAATTTATTGGCTAAAACTTAATCTACCTTTACAACTAGAAGCAATTGCAGTCTCGATAGATATCTCCAACTTGGTACAATTGCAAATGCAAGAGTTCAATGTAATACTAGGGATGAAGTGGTTGTCTACTCACCATGCATTCATTGATTGCAATGGAAAGAGGATAATGTTTCGTTGCCTTGAACAATACAAATTTATTTATATGAGCAGACATGTTAATTCTCCACTTCGAATGGTGGCAATCTTAACTGTCATGCAATCATTGAAAAAGGGTTGTCAAGACTATCTGGCTTATGAAAATGACACATAGGTGGATCTAAGCTCATGATTAGAAGATATCTCGATTGTCAAGGATTTTTTTGATGTATTTCCCGAAGGCTTACTTGGTTTACCACCTGTAGTGGCGGAGCTAGGGGACTGGTAGGAGCCCCGGCCCCCAATAATGGAAAATTTTTCATTTAGGCCCTTTATAATTTATAAAATTTTAAATTAGTAATGGTAAAATTATATTTTGACCCCCCAAATGAAAAAAAATTGAGATAAATATATAAACTATTAAAATGGTGAAAATATATTTTTACTATCATAAAGATATACAATTTAATTACGCCTCCTCTAAGAAAAAATTCTGACTTTGCCACTGACCACCGAATTGGGAAATAGAATTTGAAATTGAACTAATTCTTAGAACTCAACCAATACCAAAGCCTCCATATTGTAACACCACTCACCCAGATTAAACCGATAACCCGAGCAACGAATGTTACATTTGGCACTAAGTCACTTAAATATCAAATATATTTTTTATACTTAATGTTATTCTTATTAAGCTCAATTTAGGGTTCTTGAATCATTTCCTAACATTTAATAATATATTTAACCCTCAAAATATATTAGATTAACATCCAAAATATCATATTTTCATTTGCATTACCAAATACCATGTAATTTCCTAATATTGTCATTAATTATTACTTAAACATATCATAAACTCCTACTGTACATGCCATTTTTATGTCCAAAATCATATATAAAAAGAGTCTTGAAACTTTTTGAGAGCTGATGTGATTCTCATGAAGAGGTATTCCACATACTACTTTCTTTCACCTACGTGTTTGTTTATGTAACACCCACACTGAACTCGATTATCAGATCCGAGTATTATGTGTCACAACTTAAAAACTCAATGAATTTGACAAAAATACTTGAAAATTTTAAAGCTTTGTGGTCTCAGCGTATACCCCAAGTTTGGCGTAAACCCTAGTATAATAATAACAAAACAATCAAATCAATTACGCGCCAAGTAAAACAGTTTCAGACAAACATTTGGCGGAAGCATTATAAAAGATGATAAAGTTATATAAATTGCCAGATGGGTTATTTCTCATACAAAAGTTTCAAGTGCATCATTGACAGTTAAACATCATTCAAAACAGTTTGGCGTATACGCCTAAAAGATGATCTAATAAACCATAGTAAATAAGAGTTAATATATATTTCAGGAGTACACAAAATATCTAAGAAAACAGAGTTTTAGTGAAAGACGTAAATTATTACAAAGTTGGTTACAAATAGGTATACATGCCACCCTCCCAAAATGTCATGCATGATACAGAAATAGGCAAGTGTCTCACTACCAACAGTAACTTTAGCATAGTCCCCTTCTACAAAATCTCTTTCTTCAATCAACATGCCTGAGAAGGAAAGATTAACATAATAAGTTCAAACAAACTTAGTGAGTTCTATTTATAAAGGTAACACAAACAATATATAGGGATACTACTGGTAGACAAGCATTACTCATAACGATACTCAACCTTTCGGAAAGGTTTATACATACTAAACATAATACATCCAATGGCGTTCATAGTTCTTAGATGGACTCTATCTATCAACTTAACACGACTCATGGGTAGACACTATCCGCCCATTTAACCATAACCTAATACAATAAGCATGTTTTGCACATGACTTATACTCGTGCCAATCTCAAACCCAGAATTTAGAATTAGAACCATATCAATTAGTCATATTCATATGCATATACTCAACCCCTTAACTCCTCATATGATTTCTGTTTAGCTGAACATGTTTTCTCGTGATCTGCCAATCCAGTTTACAATATACCTGCCACATCAGAGGCATCACAAACATATCTCTTTTTCCTTTATCACATATCATATTTCACGTATAGATAGTATTGGGTTTGTACAGTAAGGAGGTTATTTTACATTGAAACATGAACTGACACAACTCACGTTGACAATACTGGTTTAACATCACAAAACCATACACCACACCTTACGTTATTGAGAGGGAACACTTACCTTACACAAATTAATACCACAAGAGGATTTATAACACACGTAAGTAAGAATGAACTCACCAGAAAGTCTACTACAATAATCTACTCAGTAGGTCACTTACCCTTATTGTTTAGACCTTCATTAGCTTCTTAAGCTAAAAGAGAGATAAATATATCTATCAGATCATTAAACTATTGAAATTTAACATGCATACATGAATCGGTAGCATGTAACCCAGAATCAGGAAGTTTCCTTCCTCACAAGCAGTTTTAAAACCTATGCATGCTTTACTGTAAATACATAAATTCCTTCGATAATAACCTAAGGGTTCATCAGAAATTACCAGTAAACTGATACTAACAATGGTGTCAACTAGATACTAGAAGCTCCTCGTTAATGATTCCAACTTAGAAATTTCTAAATATTTAGTGAAGAATGCAAGGAAGAAGAAGAAGCAGAAGTAAAAACGTAAAAACATGCTAGCTAGATATCCTTATATAGTAAAGACATCAAAGAACAAAACTTAATGGAAGTCAGAGGATCCCACGATCACTCTAGAAGTTCGAAAAGAAAATAATTAAAAATCTAATCATCTACAGCACCCTAGTTTAGTTCTAACTAGGTCTAAACTAAACTCTAAATTTACTAATCGAGCCATTGTAATATATTAAACACAAAAATAAATCTATTGAGCTGTGAACTAACGAGTTCGCCCAAAACATTTGGGGTTGGCGGATAGCTTAATAGAAGAGTCCGCAAATTGGAACGATTGAAATGTGCAAGTGTACACAATTGTATCAAGTAATAAAGTGATAAGTATTTCAAGTTATCATCTCCACAAAGACTAAACAAGCAAATGTTTGTCAAAAACTATAACTTGAACAAATTGTCTAGGGTAAAATAATGTCGGTTGGAAATGCGATGTAATTAAATAAAGTGAATTAACTATCTAATTTAGTAAACTAAAATTATCTAAGTACGAAATTAAACACATAAAATTAGGCAAGTCTTAAGAGTTTATCACAATGGCATATAAGTGTTAGAACAACAATCCTTCCTAAGTTAGAATTACTCAATTTATCAAAAGATGGCTAAATCGATCATTTATTAACCCTAATCACACTTAGTAAAATATTTAACTTAATTAATTATTAAACCTCTCTCACATATTTCTATGTTTAAAAGACTTAACATTTAGAAGTAAAACAATTTACTGAGTTATGTAAGGTAATAATAGTTTTGGTATTATTACGATTTAGTCCTTCATAATTAAACATTACACCATACAAATATTATGTCAATTAATTAAAACCATGTTCAGATTAATTAATTAATTAATTAATTAATTAATTCATACATTCATTAATGCAATGAAACTTAATCACGATTTTAATTGTATGAATAAAAAGATAAAAAATCATAGAACATCTCTTAACAAAATTAAATAAAACAAACTAAGGAAATTAGATCATTCCAACATAAATGAATTTAAGCAATCATGATATTATTGAAAATCAAATGCTTAATTGAAATCATGTTTATGAATTGAACAAAACAAAAGATTGATAAGGGAAGTGAAAACTCCAGCCGATTTTGGAAATTCTTGAGGCATAAACCGTTTGCTCCTTCTTTCGTTCTTCTAGATTGCTGTCACAACTAAGCAATTTAATCCCAACAAAGTTGACTAAGGCTGCTCCCAAGGATATTAAAAGGCTCTTTTTCAAGAGAGGGTGTCGAAACCATTTTTTTATCTTTTGAAAAAAACAAAGAAAAATTAGTTGTCGATGAAAATTTGGAGTCGCCACCAATCTTTTATTAAGGTGTGATTGGGTCACCTAAAAATGACTTTGGTCTACGAATTTTAGAAAAATGGGTCCGGGAGTCGGTTACGTATGAGGAAGGATTAGCACCCTCATAACGCCCAAAAATTGGTACCTAGTTAATTAATTAATGTCTTAATGTCGAAAATTTGAAAAATATAATCCTTAGCAAAAACTTAAAAACGTTACGTATTAAGACCCTTATCATTTCAGAGAAAGAAAATGCCACACCCAATGCGTTAGGGCACGACATTCTAATTTCCTCAAAAATGAATTAGGCCAGAATACTCGTGTAATAAAAATTTAAAAGAATATCTATTTATTCAAGATATAAGAAATCGCGGCCCAATACGTTAGGGCACAATTCCTCCAAAATCCCAAACTCGGAATATTTCCTTTATTATTTTTTAGAAAAAATCTTCATTTCGAGAAATCAATGCGTCACATCCAATACGTTAGGACACAACGTATTGAATTCCCAATAATAAGTTCTTATTTTTTTATTAAAGAGAAATGCTCGATTGTTAGATTTAACCGAAGAAAATCAGAACCCAATACGTTAGGGCTCAATTTCCTTGAAAAATCCTAAATACAAGCATTATCTCAATTTTGAAAAGTTTTAAATCGAGTAAAAAAATGATGTGATGCTACATTAAATATACAATGCAATAATAAATATTACAATGGCATAGAAATAATGTAAACATATAAATAAATAAAACTAACATACATAAAAGAAATAACCATTGACGTGCAAGAATATCAAATAAATGAACAAAATATAAATGAAAAAACATAAGTCAATAAACAAATGAAAGAAAAATAAAGAATAAAAGGTACATAATATATATTGAACCCTTTTTAAAAAAACAAGTGGATTTACACATAAAATCTAGAATTATAAAATTTACATATAGCAAAATCTATAATGCATTTATGAAAATAAATAAAAGACATAATTATACTAATATTATAATAATAATAATAATAATAATAATAAAATAAGTAAATATTTAATCATTTTGAAAACATAAATATATACGTATAAATATAAAATATTCATATATAGAAAATATTCATTAAAAAACAAAATATATATATACATATATAGATAAAAATAATTACATATATATATATAAATTACATTATCAATTAATTAAAAATGAAGAAAATAATAAAAAAACTAAATTGAACTATAGACAAGTATAAGGGCAAATCCGTAAATAATTGAAGTCGGAGGACCAAATCGAGCAGCGCCAAGAATACGAGAGGGTTGGAAAGGAAATTATCCCTTCTCCTCTAAAAGCAGCGCCGTTGCAAATTGGACCAAATTGAAATTGAAATTAATAAAAGGGTAAATCTAAAAAAAAAACTTAATTGGAAATATAGTAAAAGGCGGAGGGGCTAAAAGCGTAATTTGCTCCTCCGCTAAAAAAACACTCGGATCCTAGGCCGGGTCGGGTCGGAGCCAGGTCGGCCTCCCCAAAACGACATCGTTTTGGTATCTGGGGAGGCCTGGTGAAACGACGTCGTTTCACTAGGCTATTTAAGCCAAAAATTTGTTCAAAAAAATCATTTTCCATCTCTTTTTTAAAAAACTTCCAAAAACTTCAAAAAAAAGCTCTCCTCCCTTTCCAGTCGTCCGGTCATCGGTGGTCACACCTGGCCACCCATCGATCTCGGCGCCGTGCCGCCACCATGATGGCGGAAAAGGAAAATTCCCCGTTCAGTTCATTCAGCCTTTCTAAACCCAAATCTGGGTTTGGAGCTTTCAAAATATCGACGAAAACCGCAAGGATGTCAAGGAAACGCTACGGTTTCTGGCCACCGATCCTCGACGAGGCTCCCTTAAACGCTTCAGCGCCGCTTCGGAGTCCAAAGAAAGGTGGTTTCTTTCTTTTTATTTTGTTTTATTTATATACAGATTAAAAAATAAAAATAAAAATAACAGTAGATTAAAATAATGCGAATAAAAAATATAAAAGTAAACCTTTGGACTGATTCTTACTCTGTATTGTATTCTCTGTTTCGTTGTGAATATAATCGTGCCTTTTTTATTGATTTCGAATCCCCCTTTTTACAACGTTATAATGGCTTTTTATAGCCGAATGAAATAGATCTAAAAAAGAAACAAATCATGTTTCTTTATTTACAAATCTTTGATTTGCTTTCCATATTTGCTATTTGTTGCTTGCTGCAGGTGAAGATCGGGGCTGCGGCGCGAACGTGAAGATCCTGGTGGCGGTGCGAGGCTCCCCCTAGAAACCCCAGGGTTTCTGCCACCATTTTTGGGCCACTACACTTGGGCCTCTGTTTTGCTTCAATTTGGGCCATGTATTCTGGGCCGATTATTTGTTTTGGATTTGGTTTTGTAAAGACAAACTGGAACTTTATTATTTATTTTTATTTATTAAGAGATGGGCTAAATTTAGGCATTACAGCTGTCGCTCTTTGCTCGTTATCATGTAACAGGAACAAAGCAAAGACTATCAAAATGCCCAAATTTGCCTGGTCATGCTGGACCCTGGCGCTCTTCTTCTTCAAGTAGCCTCATTCTAACCTTCTACGTCTTCAGTGGTATAAGCTTTGGTGCTTCGATCCATTCCACTGCAACACCAGGGAGATAAGACTAGATGCAATTTGCTCTCTGCAACTTCAGAGAGATAAGATCTGTGGTTTTAATCAGCTCCACTGCAACTTTAGGGAGATAGGATCATCGGCTCTAATCTGCTCCACTGCAACTTCAGGGAGATAAGATTCACCATCTTCAGTCTGCCTCACTGCAACTTCAGGAGGATAAGACCTGCTTACTTAGTTTGCTCCACTGAAACTTCAGGGAGATAAAACTAGATGCGATCTGCTCTCTGCAACTTCAAAGAGATAAGATCCAAGATTTTAATCCGCTCCACTAAAACTTTAGGGAGATAGGATTATCGGCTTTAACCTGCTCCACTGCAACTTCAGGGAGATAAGGTTTGCCATCTTCAGTCTGCCCCACTGCAACTTTAGGAGGATAAGACTTACTTACTTAGTCTGCTTCACTGCAACTTCAGGGAGATAAGACTAGATGCGATCTGCTCTCTACAACTTCAGAGTGATAAGATCCAAGATTTTAATCCGCTTCACTGCAACTTCAGGGAGATAGGATTATTGGCTTTAACCTGCTCCACTGCAACTTCAAGGAGATAAGGTTTGCCATCTTCAGTCTGCCTCACTGCAACTTCAGGAGGGTAAGACCTTCTTACTTAGTCTGCTCCACTGTAACTTCAGGGAGATAAGACTAGATGCGATCTGCTCTCTACAACTTCAGAAAGATAAGATCTAAGATTTTAATCCGCTCCACTACAACTTTAAGGAGATAGGATTATCGGCTTTAACCTGCTCCACTGCAACTTCAGGGAGATAATGTTTGCCATCTTGATGCGCTTACTTGCAACTTCGGAGGATAAGACACCTTACTTAGTTTGCTCCACTGCAACTTCAGGGAGATAAGACTAGATGCGATCTGCTCTCTGCAACTTCAGAGAGATAAGATCCAAGATTTTAATCCGCTCCACTACAACTTTAAGGAGATAGGATTATCGGCCACCGATCCGTTCTCGGGGGAACATGACCTTTGATTTTATGAAATTATGCCTAGTGATTAGGATGTTATGATCAAAATGAATTCAATGCTCCTAACTAGACATGTATGAATGACATTTGAATGGATGCAGAATGTCATTTTTGAGAATTATCACTCAAGTTATAATTTCTTAAAGTTTATTAAGGTTTTATTGCTGACGCCTTCTGCTTGGCTGTCATCTCTAAAGAAACACTTAATCAAATTGCCCCCTACCGTAAACTTTAAAGTTCAATCCACTGGGATGCCAAAATTTGTATCATTTTCTCTCACTGTAACCCAAGGGTAGAAATATATGGCTTTTCCTCAATCCTCTCCTATCACAATTCAATGATACAGGATTTAAATCTCTCTGGTCTCCTTACACCATTCCCAAGGTGTCGTACCAAAGGCTCATGCACAAATGAGGGGTTTTCTTTCCATAGGGGACTCCTTCCTACCCCATCAAGACTTCTTGCCATCTTATTCGATATTTAGGCAACCAAATTCGAAAAAACAGTCTTAATTTAGACTTTTTCCTTCTTAGGCTCTTTAACTTTTGAACTGGGTGCGTTCTAAACAATAGTCCTGTTTCAGGTTACTAAAATATTTAGAAATTCCCAGAGTAATATGCAAAACTTCTTTTGTGAAAGTTTATTAGTCTATCGATCATTGTTCTAACGCGACATGCTTGTGCAAAGATCAAAAATACTGAGTAAGAGATGAATTAATTCAGGTCATAACTCGAATAATAGAAAGGAATTTATTGATAGCAAGTGTCTTGAAAATAAAAAGTATTCAGGAACATCGAAGAATGAAGTATTTACAAGAAAAAAAAACTCAGTACAAGTTATATAAAGATTAGGAGCCTTGGATATCGCCGTTTGAAATTCTCCACGCAAACCAAGAACCATTCTGAATTTAACATGTGTTTAGGGGATTTACTGCACTTTTTCGATGCCCCCAAGACGTCGCATATCCTTTCCTTGTTGACTTAAGTGTAGCAAGATCACTATATGCCCCAATCTGACAGTGTTTGAGCCGCCCTTTTCGGGTTTTCAACTCAAACCCCTTTTGGTCTCAAAGTGCCTTTTTTCGGGTCTTCGCCTTGGCCTCTCCATTTTTTTTACGGATCAAAGCTCCCTTTGCGGGTTTTCACTTTGATTCCTCTTTTTCCCTCAAGTGAAATATTTCTTGACTGAATCAGAATTTATAGGATTCAGTAAGTTTTTACCATCCATTTCACTTAAAATCAAAGTGCCTCCAGAAAAAGCCTTTTTTACAACTAAGGTCCTTCCTAGTTTGGCATCCATTTCCCTCTGAAATCTTTTTGTAAAGGGAGGATCTTTTTCAAAACCAAATCCCCCTCACGAAATTGTCAGGGACGAACCTTCTTATTATAAGCTCGCATCATTCGCTTCTGATACAGTTGACCATGATGAATAGCTTTTAGTCTTTTTTCTTCTATCAGATTTAACTGATTATACCGAGATTGGATCCATTCTGCCTCATCCAACCTTAGCTCAGGCAATACTCGGAGAGAAGGAATTTCAACTTCAATGGGTAAAACTGCCTCCATTCCATAAACCAAAGAAAAACGTGTTGCCCCAATAGAAGTCTTGACAGATGTTCGGTAAGCAAGAAGAGCAAATGGTAACTTCTCATGCCAATCTTTGTAAGTTTCAGCCATTTTCGCCACAATTTTCTTGATATTCTTGTTGGCCGCCTCCACTGCACCATTCATTTTTGGGTGATATGGTGATGAATTATGGTGTCTAATATTGAACTGACTACAGACTTCCGCTATTGTGCTATTATTCAGATTCAGCGCATTGTCAGATATGATTCTTTCAGGTATTCCATATCGACATATGATCTCTTTCTTCAAAACTTATCGATCACGACTTCGTGACATTAGCATATGAGGCTGCTTCTACCCACTTAGTGAAATAGTCAATAACCACAAAAATGAAACGATGTCCATTAGAAGCCTTCGGTGATATTGGTCCAATGACGTCCATACCCCACATGGAGAAAGACCATGGAGAAGTCATAACATAAAGAGGAGAAGGAGGCGTGTGCATTTTATCCCCATAAAATTGGCATTTATGGCATTTCTTGGCATGATTGATGCAATCTCTTTCCATGGTGGACCAGTAATATTCGAATCTCATAATCTGTCTAGCCATGGTGAATCCATTAGCGTGCGTTCCACAAACACCCTCATGAACTTCTTCTAAAATTTCCTTAGCTTCTACAGCATCCACGCACCTCAACAGTACTCGATCCTTTCCCTTTTTGTACAGGATTTCTCCATCTAAGACATAGTTAATAGCTAGTCTCCTCAATGTTCTCTTATCATTCTCCGTTGCCTGAATAGGATATTCACGATTCTTCACATATAGCAATATATCTTGGTACTAAGGACGATTATCATTCTCCACTTCTTCAATGCTATAGCAGTGGGCTGGGATCTCATAAATACTAATTTGAATGGGCTTCATGTCCTCTAATCTATTCACTTTAATCATGGAGGCTAAAGTGGCCAAAGTATCAGCCATCTGATTTTCTTCCCGTGGGAGATAACAAAATGTAATGTTGTCAAATTCTTCGATCAATTCCAGAATCAATCTCCGATAATGGATCAACTTAGGGTCTCTTGTCTCCCATTCCCCTCTTAGTTGGTATATTACCAATGCTAAGTCTCCGTATACTTCTAGTGTTTTAATTCTTCGCTCTATGGCTACCCGGATACCCATGATGCAAGCTTCGTACTCAGCCATGTTATTAGTGCAATCAAAGTCTAATTTACTGGTGAAAGGATGATAATCTCCATTTTGAGATACCAAGACTGCCCCAATCCCATTGCCTAACGCATTCGATGCTCCGTCAAAGTTTAATTTCCAAGAATGATTTTCTTGGGGATTTTCTTCAGCATTTGCCACATACATCAAATCTTCATTCAGGAAATCAAAGTCCAGAGGCTCATAATGTTCTAGAGATCTGCTAGCCAAGAAATCTGCTATCGCACTCCCTTTGATGGCCTTCTGGCTTACATATACTATATCAAACTCGGAAAGCAAGATTTGCCATCTAGCCATTCTTCCATCACATTTGTTGATTCCATCATTTACTTTAAAGGGTCTAATTTTGAAATTAGCCAAGTCGTGTGATAGAGTAAGTATTGCCTCAACCTCTTGGTTGTCCAAATCAAGGCGCAACATAGTTTTTCGATAGGCGAATATCTCATTTCACAATCAGTGAATTTCTTACTGAGATAGTATATCGCCTTTTCCTTCTTTCCAGTCGCGTCATGTTGACCCAGCACGCATCCCATGGAGTTATCGAACACCGTCAAATACAAAATCAAGGGTCTATCTGGGCTAGGTGGTGACAGCACTGGAGTGTTGGATAAGTATTGCTTTACCTTTTCAAAGGCTTTCTGGCATTCTTCATTCCAGACATCAGGATTATGTTTCTTCAGAAGGCGAAATATGGGATCACATTTCTCGGTCAACTGTGAAATGAACTTAGCAATGTAATTCAGTCTTCCTAAGAAACCTCGAACTTCTTTCTGAGTACGTGGTGGTGGTAAATCTTGTATTGCCTTGACTTTGTCTGGGACAATCTCGATTCCTCTTTCACTGACTATGAAGCCCAATAACTTTCCTGACCTGGTTCTAAAAGTGCATTTTGTCAGATTAAGCTTGAGCTGAAACTTCCTTAGTCTTAAGAACAATTTTCTTAGGACCTGTACATGCTTTTCCTCTGTTCTGGATTTGGCGATCATATCATCAACATACACCTCAATTTCTTTGTGCATCATATCATGAAACAAGGCTACCATGGCTCTCTGATATGTTGCTCCCGTATTCTTTAATTCGAATGGCATTACTTTATAGCAAAATGTTCCCCACAAAGTAATGAATGTAGTCTTTCCCATATCCTCCAGATGCATCTTTATCTGATTATATCCTGAGAACCCAACCATGAAAGAAAACAGCGAATATCACGCCGTATTATCGACCAAAGTATCAATATGTGGCAGTGGGAAATTATCCTTTGGGCTTGCTTTGTTCAAATCTCTGTAATCCATACACATTCGTACTTTTCCATCTTTTTTAGGAACTGGAACGATGTTGGCTACCCATTCAGAATATTTGACCTCCTGTAAAAACTCAGCATCAAACTGCTTCTTGACCTCCTCTTTTATTTTAAGCACAATATCAGGCCTCATTCTTCTAAGCTTCAATTGAACTGGCCTGCAATTCTCCCTTATAGGGAAGCGATGCACTACAATGTCAGTACTCAATCCGGGCATATCCTGGTATGACCACTTGAAGACATCTTTGAATTCTTGGAGTAATTCAATGAGGTCTCGTCTTGTCCTTGCGGAAATCTCAGTTCCAATTTTCACCTCTTTTCCTTCTTCCAAGCTCACAATTTCTACTGATTCTTTATGAGGTAGGATTTGTTTTTCTTCTTGTTCTACCATCCTCAACAAGTCCAGAGATAAACCACAATCTTCATCACCTTCAAAGTCATGCGATCCCTCTAAACACATGTTTCGTTCAAAAGGACACTCTGAGTTCGTAGCGGTGTCATTCACGTCATTGATATATAGGGACCTAATATGGTTACAAAAGAATGTATGAATTTATGTACAATTACTTTTGCAATGATTATAAATGAACGAATATATTTACTTGTATGGAAAGAATGAAAGAATATTTTCTCGAAACAATTGCAAAGATGTTTTTTTATTAAAATAATGATATTCAAACATAAGCTTATTTCACAAAAGAATTCTTGTTATTTCTAGGCTAAAACAACAAGTTTGTTCTTAATATTACTCTGAGACGGTTCTAAAGACTTTGGGTATTTCTTCCGCAGTCTAATTGTCTAGAACACTCTCAGGCTCATAAGGACGAATATCTAACCACCTCCTCTCTTCATTCACATGCTCATGAATGGCATTGATGTGCATATTTCCCAACGTCTCTTCAATGCTTTCCTTAACCAGTATCTTTCTCTTAGCATGAATAACTCCTCCAGATACAAAGGTTTTGAATACGTGTGGAATTATCATTGGCTCCCCTTTGGTTTCCTCCCCACTTAGACGCGCCATTCTTCTTTCCTGTCTTTTTTCTAGCTCCTTCTTTCTCTATCCTCTGTCTGGCTTGTATCCTAAGCCAAAGTGATCTTGCTTTCCTTTCAGCACTGGCACCTCAATCCTCCCTTGAAGATATCTCCCCAGCCCTTTTCTAGGTAAAGCTCCTTTTCCTACCAACAACTGCAAACCCATCTCTGTAGTTTTGGATAATTTAGGCACCAAAATTTTGCTTCCTTCAGGAACAAATGCCGCGTTTACAAACTCCAAAGATCGAAATGAGCATTCTACTGACTCATCATTAGTCTCCACGTACGGCATCTCATTGGATACAGCTGCTATTATATCCTCTTCGGCGTTTATTGTCACTAGCAGACCTTCCGACACTAACTTTAGCTTCTGATGTAATGATGACGGTACTGCCCCCGCCGAATGTATCAATGGTCTTCCTAATAAACAATTGTAGGAAGGTTTGATATTTATCACAATAAAATCTACCTCACAAACTGTTGGGCCAATCAGTAAGGGTATTTCAATTCTTCCAATGACCTTTCTTTCTGTACCGTCAAACGCCCTTACCATATTTTGGCATGTTTTCGTGTGCGAACTGTCTATGGGAAGCCTGTTGAGTGTGAATAATGGCAACACGTTCAAAGCTGATCCATTGTCAATCAATACTCCTGGCAAAATACGCCCCTTGCATCGTGCAGTGATATGCAAAACTTTAGTAGATCCCACGCCCCCAGGAGGTATTTCATCATCATTGAAGAATATGAAATTATCAGCACTGATATTATTGACCAACCGGTCTAACTTGCCGACAGAAATATCAGTGGCCACATAGGTCTCATTTAGCATCCTCATCAATGCACTTCAGTGTACTTCTAAATTCAAGAGCAAGGTTAGTACGGATATGCGAGCCAATTGTTTATGCAACTGTTCGACAACATTATACTCGCTGTGCTTCAAGAATTTAAGGAATTCCACGGCTTCTTCCTCCTTTACTGGCTCATTGATGGACAACACAGGCTTAGCTATTTTCCCCTCTTGTTCCACTATTATGGCCCTTCCTTTCACATGTTCTGGATCGACACTCACATCCTGGTCCTTTGTAGTCTCCATTCCAGGGACAGTTGTATTGCACTCATAGTTCCACGGAACCTTCCTACTATCTTGGTAAGAAAAGGTTGCAGGTTTCTTTATTATGATCATTGGCATTACTGACGCTCTCGCTTTATCATTCTTTGGTCACGAGATGATGACCACAGGCTGCACTACTCTTGGAATCTTTGCGGATTCGGATGTACAGATACTCCCTTCCTCTTTAATTTCTTCATAAAATTCCATTTCCTTGTTATCCATCAGGCCTTGAACCAAGGCTCTGAATTCTGTGCATTCTTGAATTTCATGTCCTTCCTCATGATGAAACTCACAGTAATTTTTCATCCTTTCAAAACTTCTCTCTGAATCCAAAACAAACAACCCCCTTTCTACCATCTTCTTCCAGATCCATCTCAAAGGAATCTCCACTTCTACGATATCTTCTTTAATTTTCCTACCCACGTTACCTCCTATCATGTTCACTCCATTTTCATTATGATTAGGTAACGGATTCTCGTTACTGGGCAAATCATCCACTTTAACAACACCCATGCTTATGAGTCTTTCTACCAGCTTCTTGAACGCCGTACAATGTTCTATAGAATTCTCCACGATTCCCGCGTGATAATCGCATTGTGCGTTTACATCATACCACTTGGGGTACGGAGGTTGCAGAGGTTTCAAGTGGTAAGGGGAAACCACGTGCGCATTGAATAGATTCTGATATAATTCCCTATACGACATCGGAATCGGCGTAAACTGAAGCTTCTCCGTATTTTACCTTGTGTCGGATCCTCGTTTTGATGATCATTGTTGGTTAACAGCCACTTTTCCCGGTTGATTCACCGTAATCGTCTTTGAATATGAACTTGTGTTATTGACCTCATTTTCCTTATTCTTCGAGGCTGACCTTCTGCTACTTTCTCCAGCATCTATCTTCCCACTTCTGATAGCATTTTCTATCATTTCGCCATTCATAACTATGTCAGAAAAGCTTTTAGTAGCACTTCCTAACATATGTGTAATAAATGGGGCCTTCAATGTATTAACGAAAAGCATCGTCATCTCTCTTTCTAGAAGAGATGGCTGAACCTGGACGGCAACCTCCCTCCATCTCTGTGTGTATTACCTAAAACTTTCACCGGGTTTCTTTTCCATGTTCTGCAAAGTGATCCTATCAGGTACCATGTCAGTCACATAGCTGTACTGCTTTATGAATGCCTGTGCTAGATCTCTCCATGAATTAATCTGGGTACAGTTCAATCGATTGTACCACTTGTATGTTGCCCCTGTGAGGCTATCCTGGAAGCAATGTATCAGGAGTTGGTCATTATTGACATAACTAGTCATTCATCTGCAAAACATGGTAATATGAGCTTCGGGGCTACTAGTTCCGTTGTACTTCTCAAGCTCTGGCATTTTGAACTTGTAAGGGAGTACTAAATCTGGAACCAGGCTCAATTCTTTAGCATCTATCCCATAGTAGCACTCTGCACATTCTATCGCTCTAAATTTCTCTTCCAGCCATTTGTACTTTTCCTCTAGCTGTTTTGGCAACTCATCATTCATTTTCTCATTTCCAGCGGTCTCATTGAAGTCAGGAATAGCAGTATTAACAAGGTTGGCTCTGGGGTTAGAGCCTGATCCAGCCTGAAGATTCATTACCGTTGCAGCGTCGTCCTGAAATTACTGAGGATTAATGGTAACAGAGGACCTATGCGGGTATATCTCAACTTACTGGGGGTTAAAGTCTGGAGGATGGATAGGTCCCTCATTGTCTCTTTCTTCAACATTGACCATAGAGCATTCTCCTTTATCAGTTCCCTTGTTCAACCATTGAGCTAACTGAGCCATCATACTCCCTTGAGACTCAATCATTTTGTCTATCATTTTTTGTTGCTCATTCATTTGCTGTTGAAGTTGCTCCTGCGTCTCCCTTTGGAACTGTTCTAGCTTTTCCATCCTTTGATCCATGTCCCTAGTTTTTAATTGAGTACCGTAGCGGTGTTTAGTAGGCTGGTTGGTTTCCAGATTAACTGAGAAGTGATTTAAATTAATTAGAATCTTTTAATATTTTTGAATGCATATGAAGTAATGCAATGCATGAAATGAATGCAAAAAATGCGTCAATTTTGATTCAATTCCATTTAAGAAAACTTTACTAGAAATTAAATTTCTTTACATAAAGTGAATTACAAATAAGACTTTGCCCTAGTACCCAGAATTCTAATCTTTCTAAGTAACAAAGCTAATTCTTGCCCTCGATTCGATTCTAATTCATACTTCACACTCAGCATGTCAGCCTGTACTACTAAAATTTGTATGTGATCGGCTACTTCTCGAATCTGGACCACGGCCTCTTCCAAAAGATGATCTCTGTTCCTAACTTGACTCTAAAAGTAGCGGAGCTGTTCATTATTACGACTTTCATTTGCTTTCAAGTGCTTGATCTGGATCTCCCCATTTTGCAGCGCCATTTCTAACTCTTCGATTCTTTTCTTCATTTCTTCAATCTTGCTCAAGCTTGCTTTCAACTCTATTACGGAATTTCGATTTCGATACTGACGAAGAAATCCTTCCAACACGATCACCCTATCCTTTAACTTGCCTTTTTCCTTTTGGCTTTCTGACAAACTCTTTTCTAAAGCCTCGTTTCACCTCTGCATCTCTTGGAATTTCTGTTCCTATCTATTGGCTTTGTCCTTTTCTTCTCAAATTTCTGCTCGCCACTGTTCTGAAGTTTTTCCCAGCCCAGCAATTCTCATTAACAGACGCAACTTTTTATAATCTGTCTTCAGACTACCCAGCTCCTCCTTAGCCTTGTATTTCTCTTTCCTTAATTTCTCAGTTTTGAGCTTCTGAATGTCTATGTCCAATCTCAAGTTCGTCTTTTCTTCCTCCATTTGCTCTATCTTCTTTTCTAAATTCGTATTTCTTCTTTCAAAATCTTGTCTTATGGTTTCCAACTCAGAAGGAATAACTCGCAAATGCTCCTCTATTGGCTAGCGACCTTCCTGACTTACCTTGGGTATATTTTCGTTGATTCTCCTACCCCACCATTCATTATACTCAGGAGTTGTCATTGGACCCACAGCTAACCCCTTCATTCGGCGAGTTTGTTTCCATGCGCTAGACATCTCTTGAATCTTCTTTCTATAACCATTATCTTTGTACGAAAATTCACAATCAGCTATCCCTTGGGTCGCAGGTATAAATTGTCTTGACCTATACTGTCTCAGCACCAACAACGGGGCATATCCAATAGCTCATCAAATCCGAAGTAGTGGAACCAATTACCACACCTATACAGGATCTCATCTGGAAGCAACCAAGGAGCCCTCCACTCAACGTCTTCCTCCTGAAGACTTTGAAGAATCGCCATCCACTTCTCCTCCGAAATGTCGTCCCTCCTCGACGTAGCTACTATCTCCTTTAATGGTGAATAATTTTTAGAGAAAACCCGATACGAAACCTTATCCACCTTCCAAAAGTAACTGTGAAACCATACAAGTAGAAGCTGTGCACATCCAATAAATCTGCCCTCACCTATTTTTCGGAATCGGTGTAACCTTCTTATTAAGTCGGTCAAATAAATCGATAACTGCTTCATCCACATGCCCCAAGGCCTTGGGGAAGACAACCAAGCCATATATACTTAAAGCAAACACATCTAACCTTTTTTTCAAGTCTAGATGTGTTAGAATTGCATCTTTCAAACTTCTCCAAGGAACGCATTTACTCTCCCCCTTTTGCTTAATCCGTGCAGCAACCCACTACTCACTCATCCCTGTTTACCCATCAGCTTCTTTGAAAAGGTTGGCACATTTACCGCTCTCGAGTAGACCCTGTCCACTTGAAACTTTGAACATCGGAGTAAAGCCACATATTCTTCTCTCGTAGGCACCAAATCGACATTCCCAAACGTGAAGCAACTGTAAGCAGGATTCCAAAACTGGGCGAGGGCTCGAAACAAATGCTTATCTACCTTCACATCAAGCAAATAAGGCAAATCCCCATAATTATCATAAAATAACTGTCTAACCTCATTATTCCACTGATCATAGATTTCCTTCAAATCCTGCAAATTATTTTGAGTTACACTAATGCGAGTAAAATCCCATAATTCTGATACATATCCCTCGGCCAAGCTATCGCCTTTCTCTCGTCGCGTCGTTTCAGACTAGGTTCGGACAGCCGTATTATCCTCCACTTTATCAAGAAACCCTTTTTTCATGATAAGTTTTCTATCTAGCAATTGAATATGAACTGACGCCTTTTATGATGTAATGAAATGCCATGTCATGCAATCAAAATAAAACACAAAAGTCAGTGTCAAATATAATCTTATAATCAAGGAAGACTAAAACGTCTATTAGGACATCTACTAGGGTTTAGTGTAGCTCTACCTAAGGCAAGCTCCTAAGGCTCATTATATGCGGTTTGGCTCTAAAGTAAAGGTACCCGAACCAGCAGATTCCTCAATCTTCACCCATTATAAGCTCATATAGATCAAGTTCAGTTCAGGGGGACACATTTTCCTTATGACTATACAGAGATGAAAATCTCACGAAGGCATAGGTACCGATGTATCCTGAAAGCGATCCACTATCCTATAGGAAGGTGAAAACCTCACGAAGGAATAGCTTCTCACTCCCACTTAGAGGGTAAAATTATCCAGTACATGTAATGTACAACGCAAAATAATTTAAAGTACTTAAATCAATTAAGCATAAATACAAGAGGATTTTTAAAAACGAATTTCATTTTTTCGACTATAAGACAAAAATTAATCATCTTTGTGGCTCGACTCTCTTATTTTTTAAAAAATGTCCCCAGTGGAGTCGCCAAGCTGTCAAAACCATTTTTTTATCTTTTGAAAAAAACAAAGAAAAATTAGTTGTCGATGAAAATTTGGAGTCGCCACCAATCTTTTATTAAGGTGTGATTGGGTCACCTAAAAACGACATTGGTCTACGAATTTTAGAAAAACAGGTCCGAGAGTCGGTTACGTATAAAGAAGGATTAGCACCCTCGTAACGCCCAAAAATTGGTACCTAGTTAATTAATTAATGTCTTAATGTCGAAAATTTGAAAAATATAATCCTTAGCAAAAACTTAAAAACGTTACGTATTAAGACCCTTATCATTTCAGAGAAAGAAAATGCCACACCCAATGCGTTAGGGCACGACATTCTAATTTCCTCAAAAATGAATTAGGCCAGAATACTCGTGTAATAAAAATTTAAAAGAATATCCATTTATTCAAGATTTAAGAAATCGCGGCCCAATACGTTAGGGCACAATTCCTCCAAAATCTCAAACTCAGAATATTTCCTTTATTATTTTTTAGAAAAAATCTTCATTTCAAGAAATCAATGCGTCACATCCAATACGTTAGGACACAACGTGTTGAATTCCCAATAATGAGCTCTTATTTTTTTGATTAAAGAGAAATGCTCGATTGTTAGATTTAACGAAGAAAATCGAAACCCAATACGTTAGGGCTCAATTTCCTTGAAAAATCCTAAATACAAGCATTATCTCAATTGTGAAAAGTTTTAAATCAAGTAAAAAAATGATGTGATGCTACGTTAAATATACAATGCAATAATAAATATTACAATGACATAGAAATAATGTAAACATATAAATAAATGAAACTAACATACATAAAAGAAATAACCATTGACGTGCAAGAATATCAAATAAATGAACAAAATATAAATTAAAAAACATAAGTCAATAAACAAATGAAAGAAACAATAAAGAATAAAAGGTACATAATATATATATTGAACCCTTTTTTAAAAAAAACAAGTGGATTTACACATAAAATTTAGAATTATAAAATTTACATATAGAAAAATCTATAATGCATTTATGAAAATAAAGAAAAAACATAATTATACTTATATATATATATAATAATAATAATAATAATAATAATAATAATAATAATAATAATAAAATAAGTAAATATTTAATCATTTTGAAAACATAAATATATACGTATAAATATAAAAATATTCATATATAGAAAATATTCATTAAAAAACAAAATATATATACATATATAGATAAAAATAATTACATATATATATATAAATTACATTATCAATTAATTAAAAAAATGAAGAAGATAATAAAAAAAACTAAATTGAACTATAGACAAGAATCTGGGGCAAATCCGCAAATAATTGAAGTTTGGAGGACCAAATCGAACGCGCCAAGAATACAGAGAATTTGGAAAGGAAATTATCCTTCCCTCTAAAAGCAGCGCCGTTGCAAATTGGACCAAATTGAAATTGAAATAAATAAAATGGTAAATCTAAAAAATAAAAAAAACTTAATTGGAAATATATTAAAAGGCGGAGGGGCTAAAAGCGCAATTTGCCCCTCCGCTAAAAAAACACGCTGATCCTAAGCCGGGTCGGGTCGGAGTTGGGTCGGCCTCCCCAAAACGACGTCGTTTTGGGGATCAGAGGCTGGTGAAAACGACGTCGTTTCACTACACTATTTAAGCCAAAAATTTGTTTAAAAAAAACATTTTCCATCCCCTTTTTAAAAAACTTCCAAAAACTTCAAAAAAAAGCTCTCCTCCCTTTCCAGTCGTTCGGTCATCAGCTGGTCATCGGCCACTGCGCCGGCCGCCGATCTCTGGCGCCGGCGCCGCCACCTGCGGTGGCCAAAAAAGGGGAAAATTCCCCGTTCAGTTCCTTCGGTCTTTCTAAACGCAAATCTGGGTTTGGAGCTTTCAAAATATCGACGAAAATCGCAAGGATGTCAAGGAAACGCTACGGTTTCTGGCCACCGATCCTCGGCGTGGCTCCCTCAAACGCTTCAGCGCCGCTTTGGAGTCCAAAGAAAGGTGGATTCTTTCTTTTTATTTTGTTTTATTTATATACAGATTAAAAAATAAAAATAAAAACAACAGTAGATTAAAATAATGCGAATAAAAAATATAAATGTAAACCTTTGGACTGATTCTTGCTCTGTATTGTATTCTCTGTTTCGTTGTGAATATAATCGTGCCTTTTTTATTGATTTCGAATCCCCCTTTTTCCAACGTTACAATGGCTTTTGATAGCCGAATGAAATAGATCTAAAGAAGAAACAAATCATGTTTCTTTATTTGATTTACAAATATTTGATTCGCTTTCCATATTTGCTATTTGTTGCTTGCTGCAGGTGAAGGTCGGGGCTGCGGCGCGAACGTGAAGATCCTGGTTGCGGCGCGAGGCTCCCCCTAGAAACCCTAGGGTTTCTGCCACCATTTTTGGGCCACTACACTTGGGCCTCTGTTTTACTTCAATTTGGGCCATGTATTCTGGGCCGATTATTTGTTTTGGATTTGGTTTTTTAAAGACAAACTGGGACTTTATTATTTATTTTTATTTATTAAGGGCCGGGATAAATTTAGGCATTACAGAGGGAAATAGGGAATGAGAAGGAAAAGAAAGAGCTAGTGGAAAGAAGAGAGAATGTGATGAATGTTTGATGAGTTAATGAGTGATTATGAGAGGCACTTGAGGGCTCCAATTATACTAATAGGTTAGGGATTAAAATAGCAATTAGATGCCTTAATTCACTCCCTCAAGTGGCCAACCATGCTAAGTCGGTGAGAGGTTGGGATAACTTTGCTATTTTTGGCTTGTGGCTAGAAATAGAATGCATAAAAAGGGGAGGGGTTGGAACGACATTGAAAGAAATTTAATGGGATGCTTTGCAATTATTTTTATTAGCTTCTGGGAGCTGATTTGGGCTACTCCCTGGACTTGTCCATCTTTCTTCTTTAATTGGTCAATTTGGGCTATTTTCTTTCGCATCAAGCTGTCCAATGTTATCGAACAAAAATTAACAGGACCAAACAATTTTTAGAAAGTCCGAGAACATAATTTTGATCTTCCATGGCTGTTAAATCATCAGTTAATTCTCCAAAGATGCCTCATCAATTAATTCTTCTAAGATGATTACCAAGCTGATTTTTGTTTCATTGTTCAAAGCTGTCCAAAATTGGTCGAATTATGTAAATTTATTATAAAAATAATTAAAATTTAAAATGTATCCTAAATTAAGTTCAATTTAATTATTTTATTATAAGAGCATAAAATATGATAAAAATTACTTAGAATTTGCATGAATTAATGTTCAAAATGTGCTGAAAAAGTCTATATATTTTAGTCTTTCCACAGCCCCAAACTTAATTCATTGTTTGTCTCAAGTAATGCTCACGTTGCAAAAGAAGTTTAAGAAGATCACCTTTGAAAATTTTCTTCAAAATTTTTTTTCCCACAATTATGAGTTTAGTGCAATTATGCTCAAGAAAAAAAAAATTCTGAAATTATGCAACTTAAGTATACATATTGTTAAATTATTCTCAATTATTATCATGATAGCAAGAATTTAGACTAAATACTTTCTCTTAGTAAATATATACTAAATTCATACCAATTAACTTTTATTTCCTTATTTAAGACTAAGTTGCAATCCCTAAGTTTAATTATGTCTTCTTATGTTGAGCATAGCAAATTCTCTCAACTAATGTAATCGACATAGATGTAACAGCCCGCTTTTAGTGAAATCGAAACAGTGGTTTCGGGACCACACATCTGAGTCTGTAAGAATTTTTTTTAAATTATTTTATGGTCTATTGTATAATAGGAATATCGTATAAAAAATTTTTGTTAAGAAAATTTTACCAATTACATGATTAATTGATAAAAGGACCAAATTGCATAAAATGCAAAAGTTGAATGTTATGTATGTGTATTGTATAATTTACATGTATGAAAATTGGTCACATATCCGATAATGCTCGATAAGTATTAACTCTCGATTGAATAAATTAAATTCGATGGATACAGGGTTCTCGAATTGGTTGTGGTGCTGCATATGTTGCGGACACACCATAGCTCGAAAGAGCGTCCCGTTATTAGCCCTCTCGAGCTTCCCATTATATAGTTCTTGCAAGCTTCCCGTTAATAGCTCTTCGGAGCATCTCAATCGGTTTTGATTCTGCATGTGTTGTGGGCACACCGCAGCTCTTATGAGCGTCCCGTTATATGGCTCTTTGTGAGCTTCCTGATTAATGGCTCTCTGGAGCTTCCCGATATGGCTCGTTTGAGCTTATTGATATATGGCTATCCGGAGCTTCTCGTTAATGGCTCTTCAGAGCTACCCGTTATTGGCTCTAATGAGCTTCCTAATTATGGCTCTTATGAGCTTCCTATTATACAACTCGGATAAGCTTCCCGTTACATGACTCACATGAGCTTCCTGTTATATGGCTCGAGAGAGGGCTTCCTAAGTATGTGCTTTAATGAGCACTCTTGAATGTGATTTGACGGATTACAGTTTGTACACTTCAAGTGTACTACCTGTGTATCTATCGATATTTCAAATAAATTCAACGGGCAAAGTTCCAACATGGAATAATCTGAACTTGAGATGAATTATTATGGAAATGTACATGTTATATGGATATATGACGTGGAAAGCATATGTATATGAAAATTGTTACATGATGAGCCCATCCTGTCTCTTGATGTTCACATGAAATACATGACTAACATGTTTCTTGAGGTTATATGTGTTAAGGAAAATTGCCAAATTTCTTTGGATGAATTTTTGCATGCTTACTTTAAATGTAAATGATTGGTAAGTTAATTTCTCGTTAAACAAATTTACTAAGCATAATATGCTTACTCTGTTTTAATTCCCTCTGTTCTATAGTAATTCGGAGGCTAGTTGGGTTGGAAGCTTGGCGGAGATGTCATCACACTATCCATCAGCTCATCTCGGTATATTTAATAAATTAACTTTGGTTATAATGGCATGTATAGGTTAACTTGGCCAATGTTGTCATATAAATGTTTTGGTTGTAATTAGCCAATGGAATGGCTTGTAATGGTCATGTTTTGGTATATATAGTATTATCATGTTTGAAGTAAGAAATTGATTAAGCATATATGCATTTGGTATCTAGGTAAGTATAAGTTTTGGAATGACATATTAATAAATTGTCTATTGGGGTGCCTAAAAGCACATTGATTGTATGTGTAAAATGTCAAGTTTAAGACATGGTTTGATTTGTTTTAAGTGTTTTGATATGGTTTGTGAATGTATTTAAGTGTTATTATAGGTGGAAGACAAGTTTGGGTGAGAAATGTTGCTAGGAAATGGTCGTATTTTGTCTACACGGGTGTGTGTCTCAGCCGTGTGTGACACACGACCTAGCACATGGGCGTGTGTTTTGGCCGTGTGTCCCCTGCATCTTTAAAATTCAAAATATAATGCTCAGGATTTTTCACTCGGCCTGGCACACGGGCGTGTAGCTTGGCCATGTGAACCCTGCACCTACACACGGCCTAGCACACTGGTGTGTGACTTGGCAGTGTGACCTAAGTCATAGAGTTACACGGGTACAAACACGGGCTGGGACACGACCGTATGCCCTATTTCGAATTCCCACATGGCCTGGGGCACGGGCGTGTGTACCCTGCACCTAGGAAAAATTTTGAAATTTCGCGAAAAATTCTCTGAGTACCCTATTTAGTCTCGACTTGTTTCTAATGTATGTTTTGGGCCTCGAGGGCTTATATAAGGGACTTTATGAAAAATATCTGACATGAATGTTAAATAATATGAAATGTCAGTATTTGGTCTGTTTATTTTGGTAATACTCAGCAACCCTGTTTGGGCTACAGACACGAGTTAGGGGTGTTACAATAGAAATCTGTATAAATAGGTCTTTTAAATAGGTTGTAACATGTCTTGGCTAGAGGTAGGTAAAAGATAGATAATTTTAAGCTAAAACCCTAGACTCAGCTTGCATCAGACCTTCAAAATAAATACCCCCAAATTCACCAACTATTTTTGAACTTGGTTACACGTACTCCTTGTACATGTCTATACCATTCCCCAAACTTATTTTCAAGAATATTCTAAATAAACTGAGTCTAGTGTTTGGGACAATTTAAAGATAAATATTAGAGAAGGGATGGCTTATTAATGCAAGGTTCGAATAAAATTAGGCCATATAGTCTTAAAGTTGGGTTTCGAGGGATAAATATTCATTAAGGTTGGCTTAAAAAGCTCAAACGGTCTAAAAAAAAGTTTGCCTAAATCAATTTCAAAGTTCCATGCCTTATAAGATTTCGCTTCAAGAAATTATGAAGTCAATTCTAAATATTTAAACTTTCATGCATGCATAACTTTTCTAAGGAATTAAAAATCTCATGGTTTGATTTATATATTTTACTAAGATTAACATTTATGTCATAATTCAACTAACATAACAATTATTGAGATAATAGAACTTTATTTGTACTAAATTTTAGCATAATTACAAAATTTAATTTTTTTAGCAAAATTTAACTTAATCACAATTTGATATGAAAAATGAATTCTTGAAAATAACAATTCAATTTTTTGGTCCCCCACTTAAGATAAACAATATCCCTATAGTTAAAACAATAGATAGAAGGAACGAAAATAGAGAAGTGAATAAATACTATACACCAGGTAGGATCCCAGGAAAAAGAGGTGAGTCAAGTTTGACCGCTTAAATACCAAGCATTTCCTAGACAGATCCAATCCTAAACACGTACATATCTATTGTCACACTTCTTATTTTTCAAGAATTTTTCTTAAATAAAATGAAAATTGTTCAATTTTATTAATGATTTCAACTTATGATTTTATTATGCGAGAAATAGAATTATCCTAAAAGAACTTAACACTAAAAACTTAAAATATCCTAAAAAGAAAAAAAAAAGGAAAGGAAATACCCCCCTTCTTAATTTATTTGCAGACCTTTTAGAATCCGACCCATCTTTTACTTCATCATTCTTGTTCTTGCTTGAGTCACCTTATTCCTTCCTTACCATTGGGGTTTATGGTTCGAATATAAAGTCTAGAAATTCTGGCACAAAAACAAACGGGTTATGAAATATTTTCTTAAATGCATCTTTGAATGAATCATTCCATATTTTGCTATATCTCCAAAAAGCTTGTTGTTGCCATTGCATGTGTTGCAATATGTCCATTACATTCGATTGGTCACTCCGTGGAATGGTCTAGATGAAGGGGCTTTAAATTTCGGAGTTACCATCTCTGGTTCATGAATTGCTTCAGTATGTTCTGCCAAGTCAGGAACTTCAATTGGATGCACTGGTTTTGGTTTTGTAGGAATTCCCTCTTTTTCAATGTCATTGATCGATTCACATTGCTTCTGAAAGATAGCATTTCCTGCTACTCTGGCAAGGTCCCAATCACTAATTGTTCTTTGATTATACCTTTCCATCTCTACAGTTGGACAGATACAAGCTTTCATACATAGTATTGTAATCATCAAAGGGAAATATGATGAACTAGAACGTCTTACAGCACAATCTCAAATTTCTTTTAGGATAATCTTTCCCATTTTAATAGTTTTTGTTATCATAATGGAATATAACAAAGCCATTCATTCCACAGAAATTGTGGTACCATGTGAGATAGGCATTAAACTAAAACGGACAAAATAAAACCATACATTCACTAAAGGTGTCAATTGATCTTTACGATAAGTATGACTCTTATATCTCGATACGGTCCATTTAGAACCGGGAATTGTTAGTTTTTGTAGAATTTCTTGTAACATCTCCTTTTCAACATTATTCATTATAGACGAGTAATCCTCGTCTTCAAAGTCAGGTAAGTTAAAGAAATCATTAATAGCTTTCAAATTAAAAGGTACCTTAACTCCCTGGATAATTACTTATGTTGCAGTAGATGAGGTTAGATTTGCATAGAATTCTCGAACTAACTCAGGATCTAGGGTTGGTTTCTCATCACAAAACACTTCCCAATTTAATGCTTCAGCATTTTTCGAATGCTCTCCATAAAGTTCGTGTGATTACTTTCTCCCAAATTAATTCTTTTTTTTTCTGGAAGCATTTGTTGCTTCTCGAAGATGTTCTCTTATCTTGCCTTTGCTTCTTTAGAATGGAACTTTTTTTGTGATTCTTCGATTTGGACAGAAGATCGAGTTCTTTTTTGAGACATATTGCAATTAACAAGAACCTAGAAAAAAAACAACACAAATAGTAATATTCCACTTTTGTTAGGAAATATTCAACATATTTAATTTTAATAAAAAAGATGAAATAAATTTAAGTAATGGAAAAATTGATAACAAGTTGATTACTACCTTTGTAACAAGAAAATAAGAAATTTCCATAGGATAGGGAGGAAGGGGCGTCGGGTTTAAGGGTTTAGGGGTGGTCGACGGTGGTTTAGGTGGTGTTTAAGAGGTGCGGCAGCTTGTGTGGCATAGTGCAGTTACTAAGGCTTAAGGGAATAAGGGACGTGCGGTTGTTGTTGCTAAATGCTAGCGGATGTGTGGCTGCTTATGTTGGAAATTGCTGCAGCATTGAAGTAGGAATAGGGTACAAGGTGCTACTCAGTTGAAGGTAAGGTGCGATGGTGGAACAATTTCCTAAGGTGGTCGATAGGGTTGGGGAATGGAAGAAAATAGTGGGGCAAAGGTGATGTATGGCTGACGATGGAGAGAGGAAGTGGAGCTGGAGAGAAAGAAGAAGATGATTGGAATTTAAGGTGTGGGTAAAAGAGTTTGAATCAACTACTTAGGGAATAAAATGACTAAAATCCTAGTAATCCTAGTTCTAAGCAAATTTTATAACAATTAATATATAATATATGTGTATATAATTAAATATTATTATCTTATTAAATAAAAAATTAAAAATTTTATTTATGGTTGTTAGAAATATTTATTTATAGAAAAACAACCATTTATTAAAAACAATTCAATTAAGTACACCTTTGAAAAATAAATTAAAGAGAACATAAAATTAACTATTGGATAAAGATTGACCCATTTATTATAGCAAATTAAAAGTTATTTAATTACTTAGAAAATATTTTGTAGAAAATTTTATAAAAAGCAATTCACAGGAAAGATTTGAGGGGTCACAAATGGTCTCACTTAAAATTCGACCTCCTAGACAGAATTTCTTTTAATATACTGATCAAGAAAATAGTATCTAAGTCGATTATTTGAAATTAAAGTGAAAAATTCGGGATCTAATAAAGTGAGTGAATTTTTGTTCCGCTCAACTTAATCACCTCAATAATTTTTAAGGCGTTGACCCCATATGAAAAGACTTGACAAATGGTGAATGGACCAAACCAACGAGATTTTAACTTACCAAAGAAGAATTTTAACCTGGAATTAAACAGCAAAATCTGTTGACCAGCTTCAAACTCACGAACTTGAATGTTTTTGTCATGCCTCCTTTTTAGTTCATTTTACATAGCTTGGCATTTTCATATGTAAACATCCGAAGTTCGTCTAATTCATTAAGCTGCAACATTCGCTTCTCTCCAGCAAGTTTTAGGTCCAAATTAAGCTACTTGAGAGCCCAAAAAGCTCTATGTTCTAACTCTAAAGGAAAGTGACAGGCTTTCCTAAAAACTAATTGATAAAGAGACATTCTTAGTGGAATTTTGAATGTTGTCTGGTAGGCCCATAAAGCATCATCTAGTCTCTTGGACCAATCTCGTCAGTTTGGCCAGACTACCTTCTCGAGTATGTCTTTTAACTCCTTGTTCGCCAACTCAACTTGCCCATTTTTTTGTGGTTGGTTAGTTGTGGCAATCTTATGCCTCACTCCATGTTTTTCGAGCAATCATTTCAACCATTTGCTCACAAAGTGGGACCCTTCATCACTAATGATAGCATTCGGGGTTCCAAACCTTGTGAACACATGCTTCTGTAAGAATTTCATCACTACCTTGACATCATTTGTCAGATATGCCTTAGTTTCAATCCATTAAGAAACGTAATCAACTGCTACTAGAATGTACCTGTGACCAAAAGAATGAGGAAAAGAACCAAGAAAGTCAATACCCCAAACATCAAATAATTCTACCTCAACAATGTTCGTTCGTGGCATTTCATTTATGTTGGTTATATTTCCACTCCTTTGGCATCAATCACAACTTTTTACATAAGCATACAAATCTTTGAACAAAGTCGACGAAAAGAAACCGGCTTGTAAAACTTTGGCTACAGTTCGTGATCCTTCGAAGTGTCCCCCATTCAGAGCTAAATAACAATGATATAAAATTTCATTTACCTCGTATCTTCCACACATCTCTTGATAATTTGGTCTCCGCATTATTTGAACAAGTATGAATAGTATTTCACATCGTGAAAAAAACTTTTTCCTTTGCTGATACATCTTATCGGGCGGCATCACACCACAAGCTAAATAGTTAGAAAAATTAGAAAAAAAAGGTGTTTTGGATGTGACTTACCTTAAGTATGTGCTTGTCCAGAAATGTCTCCTTTTTGGGTGTAAGAGGAGAAGTCTCTTCTTGCTGCTCCAATTTTTATCTGCAACTTGGTTTTCTACCCACAGGATTAGTCTTAGCTTGGCATCTTTCTTGGCAAGTAAGTATTTGATAGTCGAATGATCCGTAAAAATAGTCACTTTGGTACTTACAAGATAATATCGAAACTTATCAAAAGCAAAAACAATAGTAAGTAACTCTTTTTACGTTACCGTGTAATTTAGTTAAGCTCTCATGAAAGTCCGACTTGTATAGTAGATGGGATGAAAACTTTGTTCCTTCACTAGCAAATTATAGCTCCCACCACGAAGTCATTTGCGTCACATATCAATTCAAATGGAGACTCCCAACTAATGTGACAATAATTGGTGCAGAGACCAATTGATTCTTCAGATCATTAAAAGCTTTCGAGCATTCTTCATCGAAATTGAGTGTTGTGTCCTTCTCCAATAATTTGCATAAGGGTTTAGCAACCTTGAAGCAGTCTTTGATGAATCTCTGATAGAATCTGGCATGTCCCAAAAAGCTCTTAACACCCTTTACAAATGTTGGAGGTGGGAGTTTCTCTAACATTTACCTTTTCTTGATCTACTTTGATCCCTTTTCTCATTATCTGGTGCCCCAAAACAATACCTTCTCGTACCACGAAATGACATTTTTCCCATTTGAGCACAAGGTTTGTTTCTTCACATCGCCTTAATACATTGGCCAAATTGTCTAGGCAGACATTGTAAGTGTCTCCAAACACTAAAAAATTGTCTATAAAAATTTCCAAAACCTTCTCAACCATGTCAGTAAAAACTGCCATCATACATATTTTAAATGTAGCAAGTTCATTACATAAACCAAAGGGATACGTCTAAAAGCAAATGTATCATATGGGCATGTGAATGTTGTTTTGTATTAATCCTTCGGATCTACTATGATCTGGTTGTATCCTGAGTATCAGTTTAGAAAATAGTAATAGTCTCGCTCCGCGAGTCTACCCAGCATTTGATCCAAGAATGGCAAAGGTATGACACCCCAAACCCGGCCGGGATGGTCCGACCCAAATTTTGAACGTCACATTAGCCACCGATGTGACTCTCTATTTAAACCACCACAAAGCACACTAACCGACCAGTCACAGCACACAATCATTTGGAGAATACTTAAAATATCTAGAATCATGCTTTCGTTGCGTTACTCTGATCATCAAATTAACAACAAAACTAATTTGTAATTTAGTATTTAACAAGCAATTACCTCGAAAACTTAGATAAACCATTTTGTTTAAAAATATATAATTAGATTTAAAACGTAGTATAGTAAAATGTTAGAAAAACACCATATCACAAGGTTTGAAAATAGAATTGTAGAATTGTACATATTAGTCTTGTTTTGGAAAATCTGTTTAAACATCACGCACACTTCATCAAGTTATCATTTAATTAGTTTAGAGGCAACTAACAATTTACATAACTAGTCCAATTTTACATTTCATGTACATTAACTCACTATTACTTTCCAAATCACACATAAAACATCTAAGACTTACCTCAATGACCAACGACTCTTCAACCTGCACTTATAAGTTAGTCGAGCAATTCATCATACTTCTCATCAAGCATTCACAATCCACCATTTAATCATCTATCTAAAATAGTAATAAAAGTTTCAAATCAAACCAATTCAATAGTCCATAATATCCAATTATAACCTAACGGTTATAACAAAGTCTAACTCTAAATCCCACTATTTGGTCCCACATTGCCTTCCTCATTTGATTTGGGAACACATCAAAATACCTAGGTGTAGCCTTGTTTTTGGATCACATGGATGACTCACTTCCACACCTCTCCACAAGCTATATCACTGCAATGTTTTAAAAAGGAGTGTGAGCTTGTTGAAGCTCAGTAAGTGCTCAAACATACTACAGATAAACATAGTATTCAAGTTAAGTAAAATAGAAATATTTTAATGATTCATTTTTTTTATCACAGCTCATACAAGATAACAATTCAAACAAATTAAACGATTCACATAGAATTGGCAGTTTGCATAAAATAACAGTTCATGCATAATAACAGTTCATTCAATACAATAATTCGTTCATACCACATCGTAACTCATATATCTCAAATAATTTTAAATTGACATTTTTGTGATTATGAAACATATAGGGGACTCTATCACCACACATTGGATAAACAGATCTCCTTATAACACCTCACTTTTGGACTCAAAGAGCCTTATGCTGTCTCCGATATAAGTGTAGTATGAATACTCAACATTCCTTTATCTTTCCAATGCATCTCTAATCCACGATGCCTATCACAATAAAACGGGTGAGAACTCACAATCCTATTACATGCCAACTATATCCAATGGTTCTATAAGGTCAAAATGCCAACATATCTCTTATAACACTTTCAAAATATTTAGTATAATAAGGCTCGCAATTAAGTAGAGCTTGCACAAGATAGCACAATTCGTAATTCACAAGTCGCAATAGAGCATGGTTTGCAAATAATATAACTTTCACGCAACATATATTACACAAATAATCACAGCTCACATATCATTCATGTCATAGCTCACATAAATCATAGTTCACATATTTTATTTAGCACAGGGCACGGAATAGCTTAGCTTACAAACAATACAACTTAAAATCTCACAATACACAGTTTGGCAAATTAAAATAGTTCGCCATATTAATACAAGTCACCAAATTAACACAGTTCGCCATAATAATATAATTCGCCAAGTTAACATGGTTCACAATATAACATAGTACACAAATATAATTGACTTGCACTAAAGTTAAGCTCACACTTAGCATTTCACGATAATATAATTTTACACTAATCAAAGCTCGTAATATCGTAACACTCATAATTTACTTATGGGTTCATGCATGCATAAATGTGCATTATCAATAAAATTCACATGTTATAAAAGTCCACATTATAATATTTATGATTTTTATATTCGTTTGCAAGCATTACAAAACCATATACGAATATATATAATATATACAACAAAGCCCATGCATATATAATATATATAACAAAGCCACACCTATATTATATATATAACAAAACCCTATACATATATATTATATGAAACAATACCCTTAACGCTTATATATAATCATAAACACATATATATTATATAATAAATCCCTAAATGCATATGTATAGTGTATATGTAACATAACCATAGACGCATATATGTTATATATATAGCAGGACCCACACATATATATTATATATATAACAAGACCATGCAGGCATAGTTATATTATATATACACCTACGTATAGTACAACAGCTTATGCAACTACTCACACTTACTAATATGCTCACACACACATGCAACCTTTAAATGCACAATTTCACACATTTGTCACGTCAAATTCCATGGTTTATAGCTAAGGTTGGCATATTTCATATTATATAACTACATATACATTTTTTTTAAGTTCATGCATTTTGCACCATTAAAATTGCACAGCATGCATACTCAACAATTCAAACAAAATTACAAGGATTTGCACCAGGAAAAATTCGAGGTTCTCATACCATAAGTTAGGGTTCGCAAGCCTCACTTCGACTCTCTAGATCTCACAATTCATGCAAAAACACTGCACACAAATGCACTCACCTGTAACTCACCACGACTCGTAGACCTAGTTTGTTGAGGCTCCACCAACGTTTTTAGCTTCACACAAAAATATACACATTACTAAGCATTCAAAAACAATCTAGCTTACTCTCTTTGTGTTCCTACAACAACTCTCCATTCACACATACTTATTCAGCTTATTCTGTACAATCTATTTTGCTTAATTTCTTCTTTTTAACTTAATTAAGTCCTTAATTTCTACCTCCTAATTCCCTAAGTTGTGCTTGATTATAGATCTAGGCTGATAATTTAGCTCAATTTTACTAGACACTAATTTTCTCGAAAAACCATCGTTCATCCTCATTCTAAAAAAAAACCATTTAATTCATGCAATTACTTAAAGATTTTGTTAAATTGAATTTGTAAACCTCTTAATATTGTCAAAATATCTGAAAATCATTTTAAAAACACCTCTTAGCTCTTTATTACGAGATTCACCATTTTTATGCAATAGATAGCTTTAAAACCATAGATCTTTAATTTTCTTTCCTAGATCTATGAAAATTCGAATTAAAAACACCTAATAAAAATTTAATACATAAGAAAATAATAGATTTACCTTTAGTTTGAAAATCTCTATGAATTTGCACCAATTGAGCAAAAATGAGCTAAGTTTAGGTGAGAAATTGGAGAAGAAAGAGTGATTTTCTTGTAAAATTGAAGGAATAATGTTTGAATGCCAAGAAAATCTAAAAGATGCATAAAAATTGAGAGAAAACTTTCAATCTTAGATCCAATAGAATTTTAACATGATGAAGGCATGGAAGGAAAATTGGGACACTAGGTGGCTTTTATAGCCAACTATTGTTTTTTAAAATTGGGCTATTTACCCTCTAAATCCTCCCCTATTTCTCTCTTGTTCTAATAGCTCTCTTTTTTAACTACTAGTCTTAATTTACACATTTAACCTCTACTTTAACCACTATTTCAAATCAGTCCCTATTAATCTTTACTAATGCCTCGTTTATTAATACCATTATTATTTTATTTAATTATTTTATTAACTAATTAATTATTTTATCCTATTTCAGCTTCTACAACGCAAAACTAGATTTTCCTCTCAAGCCCATAAACTAATACCCAATTCTACTAACCCGAATTTCGGGATGTGACAAAAGGAAAGTGGTTTTTTCGAGTCCCCTTGTTCAATTTTCAGTAATCTATACAAATTCTCCATCTCGTAATTGTTCTAGTTGGTATCAACTCATTGTTTTCATTCTCCACGACTATAATGCCTCTTTTTTTCGACATGTATTGGACTAGACTTACCCATGAACTGTCTGAGATGGGGTAAATTATACTCGCATCTAACCACTTAATAATTTCCTTTTTTACCACATCCTTCATAATAGGGTTCAGTCTTCGTTGTCCATCAATCGTTCCTTTTTCGTCATCCTCTAAGATGATTTTGTGCATGGACACGAATGGACTAATACCACTGATATCGACTATGGTCCATCTGATAGCCTTTTTAAATTGTTTCAACACGCAGATCAATTTTTCTTCCTACTCTTTAGTTAGCTTAGCTGAAATAATCACAGGCAAAGTAGAAACGTCACCTAAATAAATGTATTTTAAGTCTGAAGGAAGTACCTTAAGTTCTAATTTACGTGGCACATCGGTCGATGCTTTGGTTGGACGTGCTCCGAGTTTGCTAATCCCAAAGGTTCAAAGCAGGATTGCGGAATAAATCCCCTTGAGTTAGTGATAAGTGCAAAAAGTAACATGTTTAATCTCGTTCTTAATGCATTTTTGGGTGATTATTCGATGTAACATTGTAAATTTTATGCTCCTAATCCTTTAAATTCATGTTTCTATACTTAGGAGAGCATTTGAGAGTAAAAGGAAAAAAATGAGCAAAAACTGAGGGTGAAAGGTAGTACTGAATCGTAACTTGGTTCCCAACAATTCTTGCAACTGCTTCCAAAACCTTGATGTAAACCTTGGGCCCCAGTCTAAAACTATGGGTTGGAATCTCATAGAGGCGTACAATTTTAAAAATGTAGAACTCTACCAACTTTTCCAACAAGTAATTTGTACGCATTGGTAAGAAATCACTAACTTAGTAAGTTGGTTTACGATTACCCAGACTGAGTTCTTTTTTGAATGATTGAGAGGAAGACCCGAAACAAAATCCATTTGTGATCTTGTCTCACTTCTACTTAAGTATCTCTAAGGGATACAACTTACTTGAGGGAACTTGATGTTCTGCTTTAGTCCGTTGGCAAATCAAACAACTTGAGACGTATTCTGGTATTTCTTTCTTCATTTCAGGCCACCAATACAAGCTTCTCAAATGACAATACATCTTAACAATTCTTGGATAAAGCGAGAAAGGTCATTGATGAGTTTCTTTCAATAGTTCTTGCCTTAACCCATTTTCAGTAGGCACGTACATTCTTCCCATAAATCAGAGTTCACCGTCTTTTCCTAAACTGAAGTTCGTCACTTCACTAGACGTCATACGCTGCTTGTACACGTCACATTTCTCATTCTTTAACTGTTCTTCCAAAATATAGAAAAGGAAGGTAGGTCAAACAATCAATTCTTCAATGAGTGACCTATTATTTGCTAGACAAACATTCACTCGAAGAGATGATAAACAGCCACAGTTTTCTTGCTTAAAGTATTTGCTACCATGCTAGCCTTTCTAGGATGGTATTCAATTGCCAGATCATAATATTTCATAATCTTCATCCAACGTCGTTGGCTCAAATTCAAATCCTTCTACGTCATCAAATACCTTAAGCTCTTATGGTCCGAAAACACACGACACTACTCCCATATAGGTAGTGTTTTTAGATCTTTAGCTCCAACACTACTGCTGCAAGCTTTAATTCATGGGTTGGGTAATTCTTTTCATGCAGCTTGAGCTGGAGAGATGCATACGCCACAACCTTTCAGTTGAAGAGATGCATACGCCACAACCTTTCCTCTTTGCATAAGCACACATCCTAACCTATTAAGGGATACGTCAGTGTACATAGTATACTCCATGCTAAATTTTGGTTTGGCTAATATTAAAGCCTTGGTTAGAACAACTTTCAACTTATCAAAACTTTTCTAAAACATCTCTATCCATTCAAACTTTTCCTTCTTCCTTAGCAAACGTGTGAGAGGTGTTGCCAACATGGCGAATCCTTTTACAAACTCCTGTAGCAACCCGCCAAACCCAATAAGCTATGTACCTCAATAACATTCTTTGACGAATTCCAATCAAGCATGACTTCACTTTATTAAGGCCTACCTTAATACCTTCAGCAGAAATAACATGACTAAGAAAATTAACTTCTCTCAACCAAAACTCACGTTTGCTAAATTTGGTGTACAACTTGTTCTCGCACAAAGTTCTTAGCACAATCTTTTGGTGTTCCTCATGACTAGCCACACTTTTAGAGTAGATTAAAATATCATCAATGAAGACTACTACAAACTAATCCAAGTAAGGCTGAAACACCCTATTCATCAATTCCATAAATATCGCTAGCGCATTCATTAATCCAAACGGAATCACCAAAAACTCTTAATGTCCATACCATGAACAAAATGAAGTTTTCAAAATATCACTGCCTTTGATCTTCACCTAATAGTAGCCAAAACACAGATCAATTTTGGAGAAGATTGTAACTTTACTTTACTGGTCAAATAAATCTTTTATTCGAGGTAGTGTATACTTATTCTTCATAGTCACTTTGTTCAGTTGGCGGTAATTAATGCATAGACGGAGTGTCTCATCTTTCTTCTTTACAAACAAGATTGGCGCACCCCAAAGTGAAACACTTGGTTGAATAAATCCCTTATCCAAAAGATTCTATAGCTGTGTCTTTAATTCCTTCAATTCTAATGGCGCCATTCTACAAAGGGCACTGGAGATGAGCGCAGTACCATGCTTTAGCTCAATAAAAAATTCTACTTCTCTATCTGGCAGCATACTTGGAAGTTCTCCCGGAAACACATTAGAAAACTCTTTACAATTAGAACTTGGATGATATCCATTCTTGACTCAGACGAATCCATAATATACGCCAAGTAGGCATCTACGCCCTTAATCATTAACTTTCTAGCAGATACTGTGGAACTTATTCTACTCGCCAAATTGGTCTGTACACTAAGTAGCAACACTTCTTTGCCTTCTGCAGTTAACAACCATACACCTCTAACTCTGCAATCAACTACTGCGCTATGTCTGGTCAACCAATCTAATCCAAGAATAGCATCGAACTCATGAAAGCTTAATTACAGCAAGTCTGCCAAAAAGGTGTGCTAGCCAAAAATTAACAGACAGTTCTTAATCACTCTATTAACCATTGTACTTTGAAAAAGGTGGTTGGTCACTAATACATTTGTTTCAGAATAAACAACTTTCTATACTCATACCTTCAACGACTTTAGTGCAGATGTACAAATGGGTTGACCCGAGATCTATTAATACATGAATGTTTTTTTCAAGAAAATAAAATTTACCTGTTATAACCTCTGATAAGCCAGCATCTTCTTTGGTTTTCATCATATATGCTTTGGTACACTCCAGAGTCGAGCTTGGTATACCTCTTTTTCGAAGCACCCTAAATTGATCCTGATTTTGCTGCCACTCCTGATTTGGACTTAACTTTAGAATTTTTTTAGAATTTAAATAACATAATTTTTTGTTATAACTTTATAAAATATACAAATTACTTTTATAATATAATTTTTTACGACTTATAATATAAGAATTTTTTTATAATCATCACAAACACTCATACGTGTTCATGTTTATAATATAAACTTTATAACTTGTATAAAAATATTTTTAAAATTGAATTTGGGTGAAATTACTTGTGTAATTATTTCAATTCTCACCCTCCCTTAAAAATTGAAAAGTGTGTTGAAGTGCTCTAATTGCACCTAATTTAATGACACCCACCAATTACAACGGTTACCCGAATATGATATACTTATGTAATTAGACTCAAATCCAAACAATATATTAAATTTCAAAGATTAAAAACACCGCCACTAGAAGCAGAATTAAACCAATAAAAATATATAGTAGCTTCTTATTTGACCTGGTGCGGTGCGCCGTTGGCCACCAATCACAGTCTTGCTTAAAATACAAACAAAACTGGCTCTACTGTAGTCCTATACGTCTTGTTTATAACTAGTTGTTAAGCTTTTATATAAATTGTGTTTGGTATATTTGCTTTTTTGGCTTAATGCTTGATTTAGCCCCTGAAGTATGCTGCTTTTCTCATTTTGGTTCTTAGCTTATTTTTGCTTAGATCAGGACCTAAAGTTATCTTCTATTAAGTGGTTCAGTCCTTCAACATTAAAAAAAATGGGATGCAGGTTCCAGTCACTTATTTTTCACGTGTTAGATGATGATGATTTGGAAAAAAAAAGCACTTTAAGGATAAAAGTGAGAAAAGTAGTGTAGTTAAGGGACTAAACAAAGCATTAAGCCTTTTTATTTTCAATTAAACTAAAATTAGTTTTCGATATATTTCCTCTCCGTCTGGTCTACTGGTTTTCTTTCCAGCAAGCAAGCAAGCATGTATTCCACACCTTGCCTGGAATCCCAAATCCTATAAACCCTAAATTCACAATCACAACCCCACTTTCACAATATACCTTACTAGAAAAAAAGAACCCCTCTTACGTTCATTGTTTCACTGTCATTCCTTTGAACACCTTAGATTATCTTGACTCCAAGTCATTAATACAACCTTAATTAGATTCTTAAGGTTTAGTGATTCTTCCTACGTTTTAAGCGGTTGCGAGCACTGTCAGAGAAAAGAAAAGGATCAAACTTTTTGTTTCCTTTTTCTTTTCTGTGTGTAGTTTTGTTACCTGGCTATTATGCATAGATCTGGAGCAACGATGGCCTGGAACGTCTTCAAGTTTTGTACAGCTCTGAGGGGTCTGGGATCGATTATGATCCTGTTGGTTTTAGGGGTCGTGGGTGTCTCATACTACTCTGTCGTTTTGACCAATTTCGGCCCTGCTTTGTACGATGGTGGCCTTGATTCCCTTACTGCTGTTGTCGTCTTGATCTTATTTCATTGTTTGGTAAGTCACCGAAATTAACCTCAATTGGTTTACTGGGTTCTTTATTAGGCCTTCTGTTAGGTTTCTGAATTGTAACTCTGTTTAAATAGCTTTGACATTTTGCAATTTCTGTTTAAACCAGCTGCTATGAAATGAAATTCAACTAAGTAAAGGGATCCTTTTTTCTTGAATAATGCAAATGGTTCTGAAAATGTTTAAGCTTGAATTTCATGTTGTTCTGCTTACTCATTAGTTAGAGTGATCATTCTGGATCTTAAATTTTCTTCCTTTTTTATCCTAGAGTTGTGAATCCGTAAAATTTTCCAAATTTATTGCTGTTTGTTATATATTAGAGAAAAGAAAGAACAAATCTGAAATATTGTTAAAACGCAAGGCTCCATCTTGGACCTTTTTTATATTTAGTTTCAAACTTTCAATGCTAAAATAATAACTTGGGTTTTGGGACAGTAATTAATATAATCAAATTGCAAAAAGAATGTAAAGATACTGGACTATTAAATGTATGGTGAAAACTGATATGGGAACTTTTATGTGATTCTGCAGTTGGTGATGCTGTTATGGAGTTACTTTTCTGTTGTTTTGACTGATCCGGGAAGCATACCAGCTAACTGGAGGCCAGCTTTAGATGAGGAGAGAGGGGAGGCTGACCCATTGAATGGTTCAGAGTTCAATGTAAACCCATCAAATCAAAGAATTCGATATTGTCGCAAGTGCAACCAGCTGAAACCACCTCGCTGCCATCATTGTTCTGTTTGTGCGTTCTTCATTTGCTAAATTTCTCCATTTCTTTTTCTTGATGTGCTAGTAATATTGTTATCACCAACGACCAGTTCTAAATCAATTTCATTGTTTCAGGTGGGCGGTGTGTGCTAAAGATGGACCATCATTGCGTGTGGGTTGTCAATTGTGTTGGTGCATTAAATTACAAGTATTTCCTTCTTTTCTTGGTATGTTTGCTTTATTTTCGAACTAGTTTCTCATGCAGTTTATGCCCTGTAGGTCCTACTTGCTTTATACTTAGCTTCAAGAAGTTAATATTTTCAAATTTCTTATGGAAGCATAACTTGAGTTGTGGAGTTTTTCTTTCCTCTCTGACGTTCGTTTTCTCATTGCATTGGTTATCGTAATATTGGTTATGATTTATGATTGCAATTTATGAGATGTTGATGGAGCAATGATCCTATTTTCTTGGCATTTATTTGACTATGATTTTAAACCTCAATGCAGTTTTACACATTCCTCGAAACTAGTCTTGTGACTTTGGCCTTATTGCCTCATTTCATAGCATTCTTTAGTGATGTAGAAATTCCAGGAACCCCTGGAACCTTGGCTACCACTTTCCTTTCCTTTGGTATGGACTTCTTGGACTGTTCTTCTGATCTATTTTACTTTAGTGACTATGCAGTATGTACAAATGTATGACTATGTTCTGCTGTGGCAGTTTTGAATCTGGCATTTGCATTGAGTGTCTTGGGCTTTTTGATCATGCACATATCTTTGGTGGCCGCTAATACGACTACTATTGAGGTATTTGGCTTCATCTCAAGTATTAGTACCATTTCATAATGATTGGTGTTTCCAAACATTAATCTTTATTGTTTTTTTAATACCATGTCATTATATCAAGCTATGCTCAATTTCATGTGTGCGAACCTTTTAGCCCCTCCCCTGCCCTGAGGAGGAAGGAAAAGAAATAATTAATTTTCCAACAACCTCCAACACCATAATACCCAACAGATTAATATTTAATATCCTTATGAGAGTTTAGGGCCATTTTTTGGCCAGGTTATGTGTTATATTCCCCGGGGCGCAGTATAAATGGACTCAAATTTACTGACAAAATCCGTGCTTGTCTTTTGAGCAGGCCTATGAGAAGAAAACCACTCCAAAATGGCGTTATGACCTTGGTCGGAAGAAAAATTTTGAACAGGTTAACCATTATTGCAACATGGCTGTTTCCTTGTTTCTTTACGTGTATTTCTTGCATAAAAGAAGAATTCATATAATGGTCATTTGGGTTGTCCAGAATTTGTTCTTGAAATGTTTTGCTTTTGTTTAAATGTCCTCATGGTATTTGGACTCTTCTCATTGTGATCCCAAATTTTGAATATCCATGCTGAAGTTTACTTGATAGGATTTTTACTCTTATAGCTGGCCATTCTGGCAAGTTCTATATCATCAGTTTACTCAAGCTTTGGTGTTTGTCCAAATACAGGTGTTTGGAACAGACAAGCGATACTGGTTCATTCCAGCATATTCGGATGAGGATTTACGACGGATGCCAGCACTGCAGGGCCTTGAATATCCATCAAAGCCTGATTTTGATTCGCAGGAGTTCTAAAAGGTTGATATAATAGGAACAATAAAAACCTCCTCCGTGCCAAACAATTTGGAGAATTTTCTTACCAATTATCAATACGGAAGGCTTGTGCAGCATAGTTCCACTTGCCTTGTATTCTAACAGGTACATTACTGTGAGGCCGGTTTCGCCTTCTAACTGTTTATCAGGCATCTTCATGTAGAAATAGCAATAGAGAGAGAGAGAGAGAGAGAGAGAGAGAGAATATCGGGGAAAGCAGCCATTGTTGTGAAAATGGTGATGGGGGACTGACAAGTTTAATTTTGATTTTTATATAATTGCATTATGTTTTATATTTTCGGAAATCCAATGTAACATTTCACTTTGCAATATTAATTTACTTCTTGTAGATTCTGGTATCGATGATTGGAAAACTAGATTTTTCTTCCTGGTTACGCTTTCTAGCAAAAGTAAAAACCCAAGGTGCTGCAAGTTGAAAACCGGAAGAGAAATAGTACAGAAAACAAAAAAGGAGAAGAGAATCGAGAGAGAGAGAGAATGAAAACTGAATACCCAACCAATTCAGTAACCAACTCCCCCATACGAAGACAGGAAATGACCGCACCATTCAACCCTTACTACTTCATTTGCCTATTTTTAGTTTTACCCTGTAACACAAGGAGATTGGAAAAATTCTCATGCATCAAAGTTCCGAGGAAAGTAATACGTTTAAGATAATGATTGTTTAAGAAAGCAAATCAGGGATTTTTTTTTTATATTCTGGATAAGTTTTAATGAGAATTTTTACCTTCTCAAATATTTATACTTCCTAAACTCGGGCTCTGTTTAGATTCGCTGCCATGGTTGGCGCTTCCAAAATCTTTGTTAGATTTTTCCAGCTTTGCGGTCATGATTGGATCATCTCTGATGATAAAGAAATGAATCATGCTTGTTAACATTCGAGGGCTGGGCCCAATCTGTAATAATCCAGGGGGGAAGGCCCAATAAATTCTAGCAAAGGATTAAAAACCCTACCCTGACCGAGCCTTCATTTTTTTATATTCTAGGGTTTCTTTGCAGAGAGGTGAAGTGAGCCAGCCAGCCAGCCAGCCAACCAAGCAGTCGAGCTCGGAACTCCGCAACCATGGGTCGTATGCACAGCCGAGGGTTGGTATTTTGCTCTTACACGCTGAAAACAATCCTACAATACTATCTAGTCTTAAATCGATTCTAGCTGCCTACTTCACCATTCATTTTAACTTGGTTTGCAGTAAGGGTATTTCCGCATCTGCTTTGCCCTACAAGAGGACTCCACCAAGTTGGTTGAAGATCTCTTCTCAAGATGTGAGTCGCTTTTTGTTTTGAATCTTCACTTCATTTTTATTAGCTCTGCAAATTATTCAATGGATGATACAACCTTTTTTTTAATTGTGTTTCATTATTTTCAGTGAAGTTGCTCTTTCAATCCTGTATGTGAATAGTTGAGTCTCCAAGACTTGTTTCATTAGAATAGTAGTAGAGAAGAACCAAATGTTTGATTAATGGAAGTTCCATTATTTTTGCAATACTATTTCTTATGTTCTTTTATCCTCATATAATGTTCCAAATGCATTTATTCTGATTTAACTCTCATCAATCAGGATTCGGAAAACCCTTACCTTAACTCATTCTGTCTTTATGAAAAGTTTGTACTATTGTTTGGCAATATTCATTTTTAACCTTGAGTTCATCATTCAGGTGGAGGAGAACATTTGTAAGTTTGCAAAGAAAGGTTTGACCCCATCACAAATTGGTGTCATTCTCCGTGATTCTCACGGGATTGCTCAGGTGAAGAGTGTTACAGGCAGCAAGATTTTGCGGATACTGAAAGCCCACGGTACATCTTTCTTCAACGTTGTCCTGTGTTTCGTTTTTTTATGTTTTTAATTCATTCGAAGAAAACATTCAGCTCATCTTTGTTCCTGTCAGGACTTGCTCCTGAAATCCCCGAGGATCTGTACCACTTGATCAAGAAAGCCGTTGCCATCAGAAAACATCTCGAGAGGAACAGGAAAGACAAGGATTCCAAATTCAGGTTGATCTTGGTCGAGAGCAGAATCCATCGTCTTGCCCGCTATTACAAGAAAACAAAGAAGCTCCCACCCGTGTGGAAATAGTAAGTATTTTGTATCCCTGCTTGGCTTCCTCTTGTGATGTATGTATGACTCGATGATGGGAAGAAGCATATGGTCATTTAAATAATCGCCTCAACACTCTGCTGAAATTTTATCTCAAATATTGGTTGTAACATAAGCCAAAATTTAACACACTTCTACTTATGCAGTGAGTCAACCACCGCCAGTACTCTTGTGGCTTAGGGCAGCCACATTTTTGAACCAGTTTCCCGGTGCTTCAATAGCGATTCGCCTTTGACTTTTAGCTAATGGTGGTTTGAAATTGAGGGGGGAAATATTATGTTTAGTGTATCAGAATAATTGATATTTTTTTCGTTTGAAATGTTTTTGAATCTTAATGGTTACACGGATTTGTTTTCTTAATATTTTTGGCTTACAAATTTTAATGTAGTATGAAATTAATTTAAAATAATTCGAAGGAGAATATTAATACTGGGAGCTGCACTTACAAGCCTAATTTTAATGGATTCCCATGTCCTGCGCTGCAAATAGGCTCTAATATCCATCTTCTGCCATTTTAATCATAGGCGGGAATCCTGTCAAGTTTACCTTCACTGTAACATGGCTAGATTCACCAGCTTGAGAATTTCAGGACCTGGGTAGTGTTTATTGGAGACTTTTCATAGTTGCAACTAGCAAAGCCACCTTTGTTTCATTTTGCGTTAACTATTCCAACTATATTTTGTTAATTACATTCATCAAACTCGGAGGTCGTAGTTATGTGGGCCTGTTTGAGAGACAAATAGAACTCCTAGCTGACTGAGTAAGCCTTAATCTATGTTTCAAGCCCAATTCTATTAACATTGAAACTAGGTTTTGAAAACTGAATCGGTCGAACTGATTAGACCCTCAGTTTGTTTGATCGGTCGGTTTGTACGATTTGATTAAATCATTAAAAATTTATAATAAAAAAATCAGGTTGGTTTAATCAACTTTTAATTCAGTTCAACTAGTTCTTGGTCCAATCAGTCCAACTAGTTAGTCTAGTCTAATTCAAGTAATTATGATAATTCTCTTATAATTAAAATATAAATCTTTATTCTTGATAAATTTAGAATATAGTTCCTATACTTATGTTTTAGGATTACTTAGATTTTAATTTAACTTGAATTTTAAAATTTGTAAAATAAAATTAAACCCTCGAAAATAAAAATAAAAATTAAATTCTAAATTTGGTAATATTACATATCATATTTTAAATTTCTATCATTAAAAAAGATTAATTGAGCTCTATTGTCAATGTCGGTTCTCTTTCATCTTTATCATGGTATTCTTATTTTTCCTCTCAATTTCTCCATTTATTATTATAAAAGTAAAAGATGGAGAAATTCTGTCATTTTCAATTATTTATCTAAACAAAACAATTATAAAAGGTGACATTTTGAATTAATGAATTTCAAATATTGGAAACTTTATTTGTCTTTGAACAATAGTTAAAACGAGTTGTTTGGAGCAATCAAAGTTTTTGGTGTTATCATATTTGACTTTTAATGGTTTAGTTTTAATATTAATTAACGACAAAAGATAAGAGGATTTCACGATAAATTAGAATATGATCACCATTCATTTAGCTGCCTTGAAGAGGAAGGAGAAGACTTTAAACTTTGGTGAATACTCATCCTTATCCTTATCTTTTAGAGTATTTCAAGTTATTGAGAAGCTTGTTTATAAAAGCTTTTATGTGATAAATACTGAAGATAATTAGTGGAATAAAATTGACTTTTAAATGAGTGTTTCAAGCTTATAAAAACATTGTTGGTTGATCATTTGAAGAAACTTATAAATAGGTTGTTTGTGTTACGCACTACTATGCATTTTTTAGTGTCTTTTAACTTTTGTATTTGGTTATTTTTATTAGAATATTTTATGCCACTCTTTTAGGTATTCTTTGGAGAATTTTATTAAATGTATTATGATGTATTTTGGGTGAGTGATTTTTAACAATTTGGGTTCAATATCAAGGCTACAAATATCTGTTTGTGTAAGGTAGTTTGGCCTTTAGCTAATAGTGTTGGAATTGGTACCCTAAGTGTAGTATATTCGTTTTGTATACTTGTAATTTTTGAACAAACTGATTTAATAATAACATTCATTAATTACATTAACACCCTTTGTATATTGTTCTCAATGTTTTTGCATGCAAAACAAAATTTAAACAAATATTGACTCCCTGGTTATTTAATGTTTAACTAATACTAAGTGATGTTACGTGGTCGGATCATAATACAAAGAGGCAACTTGTATTAGTAGATAAACTAAACAAGTCCTTAGTCTAATTGGAAATGAGCAAACCGATTGAAAGACTAATAGGTCATCTATCAAGTCTAACTGCGGAGATGTTTTCTCTTGAGCATCAAAATGGATGACCCTAGAAGATAGAGACATTGATATGACTGACTGGACTGACAGTACATCGGACAAGACCCAAGTAGAATAAATCCTAGATTCGTTTATGAATTTATTCACTTGTGAGATTCATAGTGTGATATACATTAATCTTAAGTGGACGATGGACTATGCGTAACTTATATACTTTGATATAAGCAAAAACCTAAATTAAAATAGATAAGGAACTGAAAGTTAGTGCTTTGGGTATATGACACGAATAAAAGTTTAAATATATTTTTTCATAGACTATTTTACAGTAGAGTCATCATGATTTTAACGGAACTAGAATTAGGTTGAAAAATTATTTAATTAGAAAATCAATTTAGTCAATTTAATTAATATTTATTTTGGTATAAGACAAATATTGAATTAAACTGAATTATAAAGTGTAGAGTCACAAGTCCAAAAATATGTATAATTGGACCAAATACATGAGATTAAATTCTCTCATTTTAGAACAAAGGTTAGAACAAAATTTAACAAAACAATTAATACTCTCCTTTACTTTGCATTTAATTTGTTTCGTTCTAAACTTTGTTCTAAAAGAAGTTAAAGCAAAATTGTTTCTTTTTTACTGTAAATCAAGTTATTTGTTCCAATATTATTTCAATCATCTTAATTGAAACGAAATGCAAATAAAAGATTTTTTCACTAAAATATTAACATTTTATTTTTATTTAAATCTTCTCTTTTTAAAATAGGATGGTTTTGCTAAAAAGGATCAGTCTTACATATAAACTAAATTTAATTGATGCATTTACTTTAAAGTTTTAAAACAACATAAATTAATTAAACTTACATTTACGTATACGTAAATATTTTTTTATAAAAGTAAATCTTTTATTATTAAAATATTCCAACAAATTTTGCCCTAGGAATCGACATCATAGAAGGGTTAATGTAAAAATAAAATGTCGGTAATGACAATTTATCGTAAAGAAAAGAGATAAAAACAAAGAACACACAAATTTTTACGTGAAAACCCTTTTGGGAAAAAATCACGGGCAAAGGAGAAGAAAATTCATTATGTCGAATTAGAATGATTACAAGAAGAGTAGACTATGTCTATTTATTGGGTTGTAAAATAATATTCTAATAAGAGTTTAGGAGTGTAGTAAGATTGAAACTCCTTATTCTAATCAATATCAAATAGATAGAGTTTAATAAGGTTTAAAAAAACCTTATTCTAAAATAAAATAAAAGAAGTGTAGTTCTATATGAATTTTACTTTTATTTTATTTTACCACTGTATTTTATTTAAATAAGGATTATGGTCACTCAATTCTAACAATCTCCACCTTGACACAAATTCTCAATTAATAAGTTCTTCATCGCGAACTCTTAATGAATAAGTTCTTCACCTCTTCTATAAAACCCCTTAAGGGTTTAACTTCAATAATGAACACTAACCAAGTCTAAGTAATGCTTAAACTTGGTTATAGGAAGTGACTTAGTCATCATATCTGTAGGATTTTCATGAGTACTAATTTTACTCACAACAATATCAGCACGAGCAATAATATCACGAACAATATGATACCGAACATCAATGTATTTTGTTCTCTCATGAAACATTTGATCTTTTGTAATGAAGATGACACTCTGACTGTCACAAAATAATGTACTGATTTGAAGGTCTTCATTGAGTTCACTAAAGAGTCCTTTCAACTAAATGACTTCTTTACAAGCCTCAGTAATCGCCATGTACTCAGCTTCAGTGGTAGACAAAGCAACTATAGTTTGTAGAGTGGCTTTCCAACTGATTGCACAACCTCCGATTGTAAAGACATAACCTATGAGATGTCTTCTTCTATCAAGGTCTCTAGCAAAATCAGTATCAACATACCAATGACTCCATCTCTAACTCTTCCAAACTATAATCAAACATCAGTAGTACCTCGTAATTATCTTAAAACCCACTGAACTACTTTCTAACATTTTTTACCGAGATTCACCATGTATCTGCTAACTGCACTGACTGCATATGATAAATCTGTACGTGAACAAACCATAGCATACATGATAGATCCCACTGCACTAGAGTATAGAAGATGTGACATGTACTCAATCTCATCATCTGATTATGGAGACAAAGCCAATGAAAGTTTGAATTGAGTAGCTAAAGGAGTACTAACAGGCTTAGCACTCTACATATTGAACTTGCAAAGAATTTTCTCAATGTACCCCTTCTGACTTAGGTACATTTTACTTGCTTTTCTATCTCTGAAAATCTCCATACCAAGTATCTTCTTTGCTGGTCCCAAATCTTTCATCTCAAATTCTTCATTTAGTTGGGCCTTAACTTTTCTTATCCCTCATTTATCTTTTGCTGCTATCAACATGCCATCAACATAAAGGAGTAGATACACAAAAGAACAATCATTGTTTTTCTTAAATTAAACACAACTGTCAAAACTACTTCTTTTAAAATCATGAGAAGTCATAAATGAATCAAACCTCTTGTACTACTGTCTTGGTAACTGTTTCAAACCATAAAGGGACTTTTTCAACAAGCAAGCATAGTCCTCTTTTTCTGAGACTGTAAAACCCTCTGGTTGTTGCATGTAAATATCCTCCTCAAGTTTTCCATGCAAAAATACAATATTTACATCTAACTGCTCAAGCTCCAAATCGTGCACGGCCACAATACCAAGCAAAGCTCAAATCGAACTATGCTTCACAACTAGAGAGAACACATCTGTGAAGTCCACTCCTGGAATTTGATTGTAACCCTTTGCAACAAGCCTTGCTTTATATCTGAGTTTTTCAACTCCTGGAGTTCCTTCTTTCTTTTTAAACACCCATTTACAACGAACAGTCTTTTTACCTTTAGGAAGTTTCACAAGATCTCATGTTCTGTTTTTGTGGAGTGATTCCGTCTCCTCTTGCATAGAAAACATCCACTTTTCTGAGTCTTCACAGCTAACCATCTTAGAATAATTAGATGACTCTTGGTTTGCATCTATATCTTCAACCACATTTAAAGATAAGCAACTAGATCAGCCTCAGCATACTTCTTTAGAGGTTTAATTTCTCTTTTAGTTCTGTTTTTGGCGATAGAGTATTGTGGTGAAGAAATAACTCTATTCTGAATTTTTGCACTGGCTTGAGGAGTCGACTCTGTTGTAGATTCTGGATTAATCTGATGCTCCACCTACTTTTAATTTTCTTTATTGGAAGAGCCTTTAAGAGATAAGTTAGGAAGCATAGAAGTTTCATAAAAGAAACATCTCTGCTAATCACAACTTTTCTATTTTCAGGACACCACAACTTATACCCTTTTATACCAGTTTTATAACCAAGAAAAACACATTTAATAGATTTCGGTTCCAATTTTCCATTATCAACATGAGCATACGCAGGACACCCAAAGATCTTTAAATCAGAATAATCAGTAGGATTACCAGACCATACCTCTTGTGGAGTCTTTTTCTTAATGGCAATGGATGGATATCGGTTGATCAAAAAACATACAGTAGAGGCTGCTTCGGCCCAAAATGACTTTGGTAAGTTAGCATTTGACAACATACATCAAACCTTCTCTGTGATCATTTTGTTCATTCGTTCTGCAACACCGTTTTGCTGTGGAGTATGACGAACTGTCAAGTTTCTCACGATCCATTCTGACTTGCACAGTTTATTAAATTCATCAGAACAGAACTTTAAGCTATTGTCTATGCGGAGTTATTTTATTTTTTTTCTCGTCTATTTTTCAATCATAGTTTTCCAAGACTTAAATACAGAAAATAAATCTTTTTTCTTCTTCAGGAAGAACGCTCAAACTTTTCTGGAAAAATCATCAATAAAAGTTAGAATATAATTAGCTTCACCTCTCGAAAGCACTCTCGATGATCCCCATAGATCAAAATGAATATACTTCAACGTTCCCTTCGTGTTATGGATTCTTCTTGTGAATCGAACTCTCTTTTGCTTCCCAAAAACGCAGTGCTCACAAAACTTCAGTTTGCAAATTCCTTACCCATCAAAAAGTCCTCTTTTGCTCAATTCTGTCATGTCATTCTCTTTCATATGCCCTAGGCACATATGTCAAAGTTTAGTAATATCATCATCTGAAAAGGAAGAGGAAGCGACAACTGTATCACCAGTAACAGTAGAACCCTGCAGAACATATAACTTGGTAGTCTTTCTCTGCCCTTTCATCACAACGAGGGAACCTTTGGAAATCTTCAAAACTCCACTTCCAGCTGTGTATTTGTACCCTCTTGAATCAAGAGTACTCAACGAAATTAAATTTCTATTCAATTTTGGAACATGTCGTATGCCACTAACTATTCTGACAATTCTATCAAACATCTTAACTTTAATATTTCCAACATCTGCAATTTTACACGAAGCATTATTTTTCATCAAAACAACACCTTCAGAAACTGTTTCGTAAGTAGTAAACCAATCCCGATTGGGACTCATGTGGAAGGTGTAACCCAAATCAAGGATCCACTCCTCGTTCACTTTAAAATTGTTGACAGAAGAGACTAGAAGTTCACCATCACTGTAGTCTTCTACAACATCAGTTTCACCGAAATTTTCTGATTGTTTTTCTTTTTGATTCGTAGCCTCCTTTTTTATCTTATTCTGTAGCTTATAGCATTCAGATTTAATGTGTCCTTTCTTCTTGTATAAGTTACAAGTTTTACCTTTGTTTGAAGACTTCGATCTACCCTTAGATTTACCGCGAGAATTCTGTTCCTGTATCCTTTCAGGATTATCATCAGCATTCCGATCTTGTCTCCCACAAAAAATGAGACCCTCTCCCTAAGAGTTGATTTTAACCACAAGATGCTTCATATTATTATATGAGGTCAAAGAATCATAAACCTCATCAACTGTGAGAAACTCGCGGCTATATAAAATCGTATCTCTAAAGGTTGAATAAGACGGAAGCAATGAAAAAAGTAGAATCAACCATAGATCTTTCTTATCATACTAAACCTCCATGGCCTCCAAGTTTGAGACCATTTCTTTAAACACTATTAAGTGCTCGTGCACAGACGCACCTTTGTCCAAACGATGAGCATAAAAACGCTGCTTCATATGCAGCTTACTAGTTAGAGTTTTCAACATACATATTTGTTCCAGCCTCTTCCATAATTCAGCGGCAGTCTTCTCCTTCATCACATTCTGTAAAATTTAATTAGACAAATGAAGATTTAACTGTGTTATCGCCTTTCGATCCTTGCGCTTCTTCTCTTCCTCCGTCAATGTCGAAGGCATCTTATCTACCCCTAGCAAGGCTTCCTCTAAGTCTATTTGTTCAAGAACTGCCTGCATCTTTATTTGCCACAACACGAATCTGATGTTGTGATCCAACAGTAGCATTTCATACTTCAAAGATGCCATTACCGTGATTGAGATGAACAACACGGAAGCTCTGATACCAATTTGTAAAAATAGAATATTGGTAATGACAATATATCGCAAAGAAAAGAGAAATAAAAATAAATAACATAATTTTTTATGCGGAAACCCTTTCAGGAAAAAAGCCACAGGCAAAAGAGAAGAAAATTCACTATGTCGAATTCGAATGATTACAAGAGAGTAGACTATGTCTATTTATAGGCTTGTAAAATCATATTCTAATTGGAGTGTAGTAAGATTGAAACTCCTTATTCTAATCAATATCAAATTGATGGAGTTTAATAAGGTTTAAAAGAACCTTATTCTAAAATAAAATAAAAGAAGTGTAGTTCTATATAGATTTTACTTTTATTTTATTTTACCACTGTTTTTTATTTAAATAAGGATTCGGGTCACTTAATTATAACAGTTAAGTTCCTTGTTGCAGTTATGGATTTAGTTTGGTGGAATATCAAGGGCAGAACAGCCTTTATTTGTTGACATAGTTTAGTAAGATAAAAATTTGCAAGCTCTCGCTTTAGGCTACAAGTGGTGGCGATGTTAGACAATGGTGGCGATGGTTTTGTCATGCTCTTTTTTTTTTTTTAGTGGAAATTATTAAGACCCGCAAGGATAAAACTAAGTATAGGTTATTATAACATGAACATCAAAAGCATTGCAACAAATCAATATAAAAACCTCTATAAAGTTAAAAACACCAAGTATTAGATTTGGGATAATAGAATTTATGGCATCAATGACTCTAACAATACTTAGGTGGATGACCTTATGTCAATCAAACAAGTATTTCTCAATTTTCCTTTTGAAAGCAACTCTACTAATGTGAGTAGAGAAGCCATTATGAATTGTCTAAGAGAACTCAATATTTCTTGCGTCACACAAAATAATACCTTTCACCAAAAAAGAAGTGAAACATGCTTTTTAGATTTGTGCTCTTAAAACCCCGGCTATCGATGGTAAACCAAGCCTATCCTACCAACAATTTTGGGATATTATGGGTAATTGACATTATTTCTTTCTCTTTGTCTTTTCTTCGTCTGGGTGTCTTACTAACAGAGCTCAATAAAATTATCATCACCTTTATATCCTAAGGAAAATATTGCGCTTACCCAACTAACTTCAGACCTATCAACTTTTGTAATGTCACTTATAAGATCATATTCAAGGACCTTATCAATCGCCTCAAAAAATTTCTCCCCAATTTCATCTCTTGCTACCAAAATGTGTTTGTACCTGGTCGTCTCATCTCTGATAATATTATATTTGCTAATGAAATTCTTTACACCATTAAAGGGAAAATAAAGGGCAAAGGATCTTTGGCAGCTTTCAGAATTGACATGAGTAAGCCTTTGATGGGATCAACTAGGACTTCTTTCAAATTGTTCTTCAAGGGATAGGCTTCGATAAAAAATGGATTGATTTAATCCACTAGTGCATTTCCACAGTTTCCTACCAAGTCTTCGTCAATGGCTCTATCACTAAATACTTTAACCCAATCAGAGGACTACGTTAGGGGGATCCTTTCTCCCCATACCTCTTCGTCATATGCATGAATATCCTTTCTCTTATGCTTCAAAAAGCTACAACAGATGGATCTATCTAGGGTGTAAAAATTTCTAAGAATGCACCTTTTATTAATCACCTTCTTTTTGTTGATGATTGCTTTATCTTCTAAAATGTCATTGTCTAGTCTTGTAAATCACTTAAGACTTTGCTCGAGAATGTCTGTATTAACTTTAACAAATCTGAGCTCTTTTTCAACCTTCCAACTAAGCATTAAGAAAAGAGATGGTTCAATAAAAGAGTGGACCAACTTGGCAAATATTTGGGTTTGGAATTGAGAAAATTGCACAGGAAAAAATATTTCTTCCATACCATTATTGACAAGGTGAATAACAAGCTTGCTTTGTGGAAGCCAAAATGTCTATCGACGGGAAAAAGACTTACCCTCATCAAAACCAACCTAGCCTCTCTCCCCTAGTATTCTCTTTCTATATTCAAGGTTCCAAAAAATGCATGTAAAAGCATAGACAAAACCATTCATGCCTTTCAGTGGGTTGTGAAGACAAAACCCCAACCGTGTTTTTGATCTCATCAATAGAACTCTCTCCATTTAATGTGGTGAAGACAAAATTGTATGGAAATATAATCATAACGGCTTTTTTTCGGTTAAAGATGTTTACTCTCTCCTATGTCAAACGAATCCTCGTAGCCTTTTTTCAACCACTCCACAAAAAGTCTAGTTCAATCTTTAGCGACTTAAACTCCCTTACAAAATAATTATTTTTCTATGGAAGATATGCAATAATTGTCTCCGTACGAAGGACCTCTTCTTGAGACGATTATCTTCAAACAATAACCTTTGTCCTATCTACATCACCAACAAGGAAACAACTAAACATCTCTTCCATCAATGTAACTTTGCAAGGGTCATCTAGTTTGGTTCGGTTCTCTCTCTCTCCCTCTCTCTCCACCCAGATTCTCTCAACACCTCCTTTATCTCCAATTGGATACTTCAATAGCTTCTATCAAATAAAATTAATTCCCACGAATCAAGGAGATTTTACACTTTTGTGGCTTGTACCTTCTGGATAATTTGAAAATCAAGAAACAAGCTCATTTTCCTGAAAATTGATCTTAATCTTGTAGGTTCCCTCAAAAGGATCAATGATTTCTATATGTTTGTATTAGGTCATTCAACTCTGACACTCCTCTGGCCACCTAACCAAGGATCCCAAGAACTCTCGACATTAACTCCCCATTGGACTTTATGCTTAAGCATAATCCATGACAACCAAAATGACATGACACATGGAGCTGCAATTGCATAGGGACCTAGTGGCTCACAATTGTTGTCTATTGAAAGCTTCAAAATTTCCATCAAACTTTAGACTAGAATCCTTATTTTGCGTTCTATTCTTTGACTCTCAAGGTTCACAAAGTTAATTCGTGTAGGCTTTTTGGCAAAGACAAAAAATGGGTCAACATTATCCTTGGATGCACCTGTTAGAACCGTAAAATAATATCTAATATAAAACTTAAGAAACCATAAATCAAGATATGTTATGTCAAATTATCAAGAATAAATCAAGAAAAAAAACTAGATGTGGAAGCGTATCTAAATTCATTGATTTCTTGAAATCTACAGATCTTGCGGTTTTGATCTTCCAAATTAACATATAAGTAATCTAGAGAAAGTGACTCTCTTTTCTAAAGACGGGATATTAGAAAAGTTACCTATGTGTAATTTGGAGATCATAACCCTAATATATAATTTTTGCACATTAACTCTAATTTTTAATCAGACCATTATCAATTAGAAATTAATTACTAGAGTATCTACACATATTTAGCTCATACTTTATTTAATAACTAAAGCCTAATAAACCTTAACTAAATTAAATCACTTTTAATTTAGGTTAAACATTTATGATAATAAATAATAATATGTAATTACTCTTTTTAGATATGTGATGCCATTGCAGAATAGAGACTCCAACAAGCACTTGAAGACATTCACCAAATCCTCTATCCAACAACAGTCCACAAACAACTGGCAACTCAAAAAAGAAGCTAAACAATGTGCAACATGTGCTTCCAAAATCTTCATTAGCTTCACCAGGTGGTAATTTATTTCTTGCAATTGTACCCAGAACACACGCACCAAAACTAGGTAGATTGGAATCCGATAAAAGCACCTAAATTCCTATTACAAATAAACACCTTAGCAGCAGTAACAGCGTACACAAAATTCACCAAATTGTTTGCATTGAAATCTCCTTGAAGGCTTCAATATTCTGAATCTACTTATCATCTGCGATCAAAATCCTCAGCCCACAATTCAAATATGAATTTTGAATTGTTTGAAGAGGTTGTGTGATATGTGGAGCTGTTATGTTAGCATAATAGGAGGGGGTCGCTTTCAAATTATTTTTCTATTGGTAATTTAGTTTGGGTGCTTAGCTTAAGTTGTTTCTTCTTACTGTATTGGCGTGCTTGTTTGTCGTATGTTATGTTGTGTTTCTCGTGTAATTTTGGCATTGTTCACAGTTTTGAGACACTTTGCTTCTCTTAAAAGAACAAGTACTGGTTACGACGTATCAAAGTCAAGAAGATTTGCTTATCTGAAAAGTAAAGAAGCAGAGCAAGACATGAAGATCAGCAGTATGATTTTACATAAACTACAATATAGGACGGAATTTATCATTAATACAATGAAGTAGGGTGAGTTATAATTTGGAAAAATCAATAATTCAAAATTCGATCCGATTTATCCACAAGAATGGAAAAACATATTATCGTGTACTATTTTATTGGAATTGCATAGCAAATGATACATGTCCACCAATCACCATATGCTCTATCAGTCATGAATTCTAATACAATGCCAAAAATACCAGCAATTACAAAAAAGGAAAAGAAAAATTGTTCCGGTTTTCTTTTGATACAGCGTGTGCCTGCCCAGCAAACAATGTCCACTGATCTCAAAACTTCTTCAAAGTAGGACATGATATCCCTCCCTATATGGCTTCATTAAAGATACAAGAAATAACAATAATCGGGCAATGAAAAAAAAAACAATGATAAGAATGATAATGAACAAGATATCCGGAGGATCCTACCACAACATTCACAAGAATGATTTATCCAGCTGCTTTCTTCCCACCAGAATAGTAACTCAGATACCACCTCACAAATTTCTTCAAACCTGTCTGCAAATCTGTTGAGGGCTTATACCCAAGCTCCCTTTGTGCCAAGCTGATATTGGCATGTGTGAACTGAACATCCCCATTCCGAGGCAACTTCATTATATTCCTCTTTGCATTCACCTTCAAAAGCCTCTCTAATATGCTCACCAGATCTGAAACTGGAACTGGTGATGTGTTCCCCAAATTGAATACCCTCAATTGAGCCGGTCCCTTCTTCTTCCCTCCGCTGCCAGTACTCTTCTCGGCGGTATCCAGTGCTGCTAAACACCCTTTCACTATATCATCTATGTAGGTAAAATCCCTGGCCACCGTGCCATGATTAGCTGCCTCGAATATTGATATTGACTTGCCTTTCAATATATCCCTAGTGAAAAAGAAATAAGCCATATCTGGTCTTCCCCAGGGGCCATAAACGGTGAAAAACCTCAAACCGGTTAAAGAGAGACCGTATATATGATTATAAGTATGTGCGATTTCTTCACCAGCTTTCTTAGTAGCAGCATATAAACTAGCAGGTTGATCTGTTCTATCTCTCTCAGAAAATGGGACTTTGGTATTAAGACCGTAAACGGAACTGGAAGAAGCCCACACGATTGCAGGCTGTGGATTAGCAGACTTGCAAACTTCAAGTAAATTAACAAAACCGGCAATATTGCTATGCACATAAGAGCCAGGATTTTCCATAGCATACCTGACGCCAGCTTGAGCAGCTAAATGCATAACGTGGGTAAATGCTACAACCTCGAAAAGTTTCCTTAAAAGAGCCGAATCATTGATATCTCCTTCAACAATGAAAACCCCACTTCGTTCCAGAAGCGCTTGCCTAGCTCTTTTCAATGAAGGGTCGTAATAGTCATTGAAATTATCAAGTCCAAGAACACCATCTCCACGCCTTTTCAAAGCAGCCGACACGTGGGTGCCGACAAAACCGGCAGCTCCAGTAACCAAAACGGAGATGCCGTTACGGGAACGGATACGGGAAGATGAACGCACCCGTTTCTCCCAAGCGGGTCCACCCCAGTTGTAGGTACGAAGAGAGCGGCGAGAAGGATCTTGAGGAAGGGGATTGGAGGAAGGAGATCGAAAGAAGAAAATCAAGATGAGGCCCAAGAACATAAAAGACCAAAAGGTAAGCTTTGCAAGAGAGGAATGCCACCTCAACCTATTGTGAATGTACGGTGACTTGTCCATCTTGAATTTCCCCGGTGTTGATGGAATATTGTCGAGATGAGACATTTGCTTTGACATTGGTGAGGTTATTTGGGAAGAAACCCAGAATCTGGAAAACCTTTGTCCTCTGTGTTTTCAGGGTTTAGGGGTGGCGACTCCAGAGAGACTAAATCTTTTTTTGTCGGTGGGAAAGGGAAGTAGTTGTTTATATTATCCGTGTTAATGGAGTTGCAGTGACATTGGCTACCTCTTTCTCATTTTGAAGATGAAAATGAGAATCTTGAAATGATGGGTTGGTTTCTCTGTTGGTTTAGATACACAGAAGGAGCTCTTTCAATGGGGGAGATCAAGATTTGATTTTGTTTTAAAAAGAAGGGAAAAAAAGAAGAAGAAAACAACTCTAGGATGATTACTTATCAACACAAGTCAGTATTTAATGAAATGGGTTGATTCCGTTAAATATAGGGAGGTTAAGAATATTGCTCTTCTTCTTGAGATAAGCAATAAATAACTGCATAGTGAAAAAAAAAATACCAGCTTTGCTAAATTTATCTGTGAGGTAAGAAATTAATTTAAGTTTGGGATTTTGTTGTATATGGTGTGGATGAGGATTTCGATGCTAATTTCCCACCATTCACACTTCAAAAGAAAAACACACATTTAAGTTACAAGTTTGGGATTCTATTTTAGATGGTGTGGTCGAGGATTTTGATGCTAAATTACTACATCATCTCCCCCAAAACTTGAGAGATCTGCGAGGGATTTTGGGATTATCAACCCCTAATTTATTGAATTAGTAAATTTTAAAAAATTCAGCTTTCTTTTGCCAGTAAAAATTTCAGGTCTCTGGCATCTGCACAAATTAAATTAAAATTGGGACCACCAAATTATTACTTCAAATATTTAATCACCCATTGTTTGTTTTTGTAAGTATCATAGTTTTAAAAATCAATTTATGGTTTGCTGGATGGTAAATCTTTATATTTTTACAGTTTGTAAAAAAAAAAATATTAACTGCAGGAAAAAAGACAAAAGGAAAGAAATCTAACAAGATGATGACATCGGGTCCACAATCAAATGAGAGAAAGAAGAAGTCAGAAATAGTGATCGCAGCTCATAGACTTGAAACCAAGGCAAAAGGAACTTTCCATGGAATCTTCTTATACATATCTTGGATTGCAATTTAAGTTCCACATTATCAATGCATTACTCCAAACCAAAATTCTCATCCCTCTTTCTATTTTTCTGATTTGTAAATCTTACCCAAAAACAAGATTGAAGTGGAGTGAGAGATTGTGAAATGGTACATACATTGATCTTGATTTAATGGTAATGGTGTGAGCTGTAGTGGATGTGGAATCATGATTATCTATGGACAAATAATATAATTGTGAGAGAAATGAAAATTGGGTGGCAGCAGTTCCCATGTGAGGGTGTGTGGAGGAAAAACAACCTTGGTATTAATAGCTGGCAAAGCGGCAACTTGTTCCTTCCATGCTACTTAATGTAAGCTGGACTTTGGCTGTTTCAACATGTTTTTTTTCCATATTACAGATTTACCTTCTTCTCTTCTTTTTATATTAATTTTAAGTTTTGGATTTATTTCCAAAATTCTACTTTCTTTTATTACTTTTACATTTTCAAAATCATTTTAATAAATACTTTTAAAACAACAAAATACAAATAATTAATAATTTTTATATTTTTTTTACATTTTCATTAAAAATTTAAAATCAATTCTTGTTTAAAAACCATTAAAATATCAAGGTTCAAGTCGGTGTTCAGTTTTTGATTTATTATTCTCAGTTTTACTTTTCGGTTGTGAAATATGCCCTCCTGCATTGCCAGTTTCTGCTTACCGTTTACACAGTCCAAACTACGGCAGCCACTCCATAACTCTTTCCTATACTCACTTTAATCTTATTAACATTGAATCAAAAATTGGTTGAGATATCGGTTTCAAAAAAGACATTGAATTGATTGATTCGAGAATCGGTACGGATCAGTTGAACAGGAAAAAAAAACTAGTTAAACCGGATGAACCGATTGGATTGGCAAACTGATGGCTTGATACTGATCCAATTCTGCAAACATTAGTAATCATATTATTGACTATTTTCTTAAACTACTATATTGCATATGATGATTTAATTTTAGTTGTTTTACTCGTTTAGAATTATTTTTATCGTACTAATTATTTTTATAATAATTAATATTTATTAAATATAAATTGTGTAACTATATAATTATAATTTGTACTGCCAAACACGACACAAAAATTACAATTTAATTAGATTATCCCAGTCAAACATATCTTTATAATTTTAAAAGAGTGTAATTACACTTTTATTCCAACAAACCCTAAATAACACTAATATTTAACAATAGAATCTGATTCAGAATTGTGAACAAAATGAATGTATTAAAATTAAGAGAATAAATTAGAAAAGCAAATAACTCAAACAACAAATAAAATAAAAGAATAATGGAAGATAAACACATGAAATAAACATATATAAATGGGAGCAGGCAAAGTTTGAATTGAATTACACAGTACCACATAATTCTGCTAGAGTTTCAATTTTATACAAGACTACATTACGTTTACAAATACCTTACAATACAATACTTTTTATTTATTCCTTTAGATTATGCTATGCAACTCACCACCTACAGTCATGGCACATGATGAACATGCAAATCACCATGTTTTAGCTTACCATCCAATTTAGACATGCTTTTCAAAAGTATTTTTGAGACAAGCATATTCCTAAACAAACTATTTTTTTGAGAGAAAAAGTGTTTCTCCTAAGTCAAAAATTAGCCCAAAAACACTTTTTTTAAAGCTAAAAATTTTAGCTTCTCCTCAAAAATATTTTTTTCCCAAAAATACTTTTGAGAAGCATTTCTAAACTAGACTTAAACCTACCAACGACTTGAAATGAATAATAGACCCAAGACAATAAGAAAATAAGAAGAAAAAAAAAAAACCTAAAGCCATTCACCCTGTTATAGTAAACCACAGGAAATGGCAACATAGAATTGTTAAAGCTTATTAGGCCTAAAAATGCCAAGAGGGTGTAAATTGATATTTTAAAAATATTTATAAACTTTTCTAAATAAAAAGGGAGAAAGAAGAAAAGCTTATACAAGTGATTTATAGTGGTTTGGTTCTGTTAGAATTAAGTGACCCGAATCCTTATTTAAATAAAATACAGTGGTAAAATAAAATAAAAGTAAAATTCCTATAGAACTACACTTCTTTTATTTTATTTTAGAATAAGGTTTTTTAAACCTTATTAAACTCCATTTATTTGATATTGATTAGAATAAGGTGTTTCAATCTTATTACACTCGTATTAGAATATGGTTTTACAAGCCTATAAATAGACATAATCTACTCATCTTGTAATCATTCGAATTTGACATAGTAAATTTTTTTCTCCTCTGCCCGTGATTTTTTTCCCGAAAGAGTTTTCACGTAAAAATCTGTGTGTTCTTTATTTTTATTTCTCTTTTTCTTTGCAATATATTGTCATTACCGACGTTCTATTTTTACAAATTGGTATCCGAGCTTTCGGGTTGTTCATCTCGATCACGGTAATGGCGTCTTTGAAGTATGAAATCCCGCTGTTAGATCATAACACCAGATTTATGTTGTGGCAGATTAAGATGCAAGCAGTTCTTGTGCAGATGGATCTAGAGGATGCCCTGCTAAGGATATATAAGATGCCTTAGACATTAACAGATGAAGAGAAGAAGCGTAAGGATCGAAAGGCGTTAACACAATTACATCTGCATTTGTCTAACAAAATTTTGCAGGATGTGATGAAGGAGAAGACTGCCACTTCATTATGGAAGACGCTGGAACAAATATGTATGTCGAAAACTGTAATCAGCAAGTTGCATATGAAGCAGCGTCTTTATGCTCATCACTTGGAGGAAGGTGCGTCTGTGCACGAACACTTAACAGTGTTTAAAGAAATTCTCTCAAACTTGGAGGCCATGGAGGTTCAGTATGATAAAGAAGATCTAGGGTTGATTCTACTTTGTTCGTTGCCCCCGTCTTATTCAACCCTTAGAGACAGGATTTTATATAGCCGTGAGTCTCTCACAATTGATAAGGTTTATGATTCTTTGACCTCATATGATAAGATGAAGCATATTGTGGTAAACCTGACTCTAAAGGAGAGGTTCTCATTGTTCATGGGAGACAAGATCGAAATGCTGATGATGATCGTGGAAGGACACAGGAACAGAATCCTCGCGGTAAATCTAAGGGTAGATTGAAGTCTTCAAACAGAGGTTAAACTTGTAACTTCTGCAAGAAGAAATGGCACATTAAATCTGAGTGTTATAAGCTACAGAGTAAGATCAAAAGGGATATTGCGAATCAAAAGGGAAACAACCAGAAAATTCTAGTGAAGCTAATGTTGTAGAATACTACAGCGATGGTGAACTTCTAGTCACTTCTGTCAACAATTCCAAAGTGAGCGAGAAGTGGATCTTTCAGGCTACATATTCCACATGAGTCCCAATTGGGATTGGTTTACAACTTACGAAACAGTGTCTGAAGGTGTTGTTTTGATGGAAAATAATGCTTCGTGTAAAATTACAAGTGTTGGAACTATTAAAGTTAAGGTATTTGACGGAGTTGTCAGAACACTTAGTGACGTGCGACATGTTCTAGAATTGAAGAGAAATTTAATTTCATTGAGTACTCTTGATTCAAAATGGTACAAATACACAGCTGAAAGTGAGGTTTTGAATATTTCCAAACGTTCCCCCGTTGTGATGAAAGAGCAGAGAAAGACTGCCAAGTTATATGTTTTGCAGGGTTCTACTGTTACTAGTGATACAGCTGTCGCTTCCTTTTCCTTGTCAGATGATGATATTACTAAACTTTGGCATATGCACATAGGGCATATAAGTGAGAATGACATGGCAGAATTGAGTAAAAGAGGACTTCTTGATGGGCAAGGAATTTGCAAACTAAAGTTCTGTAAGCACTGCGTTTTTGGGAAGCAAAAGAGAGTTCGATTTACTAGAGGAATCCATAACACGAAAGGAATGTTGGAGTATATTTATTCTGATCTGTGGGAGGCATCCAGAGTGCCTTCGAGAGGTGGAGCTAATTATATGCTAACTTTTATTGATGATTTTTCTAGAAAAGTTTGGGCGTTTTTCCTGAAGCAGAAAAGTGATGTATTTTCGGCATTTAAGTCTTGAAAAACTATGATTGAAAAATAGACTGGAAAACAAATAAAATACCTCCGCACAGACAATGACTTAGAGTTATGTTCTGGTGAGTTTAATAAACTGTGCAAGTCAGAAGAGATCGTGAGACACTTGACAGTTCATCATACTCCACAGCAAAACAGCGTTACATAATTAATGAACAGAACAATCATGGAGAAGGTTTGATGTATGTTGTCAAATGCCAACTTACCAAAGTCATTTTGGGCTGAAGCAGCCTCTACTGCATATTTTTTGATCAACCAATCTCTATCCGTTGCCATTGAGAAAAAGACTCCACAAAAGGTATGGTCTGGTAATCCTGCTGACTATTCTGATTTAAAGATCTTTGGGTGTCCTGCATATGCTCATGTTGATAATGGAAAATTGGAATCGAGATCCATTAAATGTGTTTTTCTTGGTTATAAAGTTAGTGTAAAAATGTATAAGTTATGGTCTCCTGAAAATAGAAAAGTGGTGATTAGCAGAGATGTTGTTTTTGATAAAACTGCTATGCTACCTAACTTATCTTTTAAAGACTCTTCCAATAAAGAAAATCAAAAGTAGATGAAGCATCAGATTAATTCAGAATCTACAACAGAATCAACTCCTCAAGCCAATACAAAAATTCAGAATAGAATTGTTTCTTTAACACAATACTCAATCGCTAAACATAGAACTATAAGAGAAATTAAAACTCCAAAGAAGTATGCCGAGGCTGATCTAGTTGCCTATGATTTAAATGAGGCTGAAGATATAGATGCAAACCAAGAGCCATCTAATTATTCTGAGGCAGTTAGCTGTGAAGACTCAGAAAAATGGATGTTTGCTATGCAAAAGGAGATGGAATCACTCCACAAAAATAGAACATAGGATCTTGTGAAACTTCCTAAAGGTAAAAAAATTGTTTTTTTTTTGTAAATGGGTGTTTAAAAAGAAAGAAGGGACTATAGGAGTTGAAGAACCCAGACATAAAGCAAGGCTTGTTGCAAAGAGTTATAGTCAAATTCCAAGAGTGGATTTCACAGATGTGTTCTCCCTAGTTGTGAAACATAGTTTGATTCGAGCTTTGCTTGGTATTGTGGCCATGCATGATTTGGAGCTTTAGCAGTTAGATGTAAAACCTGTATTTTTGCATGGAAAACTTGAGGAGGTATGTGCATGCAACAACCAGAGGGTTTTACAGTCTCAGAAAAAGAGGACTATGTTTGCTTGCTGAAAAAGTCTCTTTACGGTTTGAAACAGTCACCAAGACAGTGGTACAAGAGGTTTGATTCCTTTATGACTTCTCATGATTTCAAAAGAAGTAGTTTTGACAGTTGTGTTTACTTTAAGAAAAACATTGATAGTTCTTTTGTGTATCTACTCCTTTATGTTGATGACATGTTGATAGCAGCAAAAGATAAAGGGGAGATAAGAAAGGTTAAAGCCCAACTAAGTGAAGAATTTGAGATGAAAGATTTAGGACCAGCAAAGAAGATACTTGGTATAGAGATTCTAAGAGATAGAAAAGTAAGTAAATTGTACCTAAGTCAGAAGGGGTACATTGAGAAAGTTCTTTGCAAGTTCAATATGCAGAGTGCTAAGCGTGTTAGTACTTCTTTAGCAGCCCATTTCAGACTTTCATTGGCTTTGTCTCTACAATCAGATGATGAGATTGAGTACATGTCACATGTTTCATACTCTAGTACAGTGGAATCTCTCATGTATGCTATGGTTTGTTCACGTCTAAATTTATCATATGCAGTTACTGCAGTTAGCAAATACATGGCGAATCTCGATAAAGAACATTGGAAAGCAGTTCAGTGGATTTTAATATACTTACGAGGTACTACTGATGTTTGCTTACAGTTTGGAAGAACTAGAGATACAGTCATTGGGTATGTTGATGCTGATTTTGCTGGAGACCTTGATAGAAGAAGATCTCTCACAGGTTATATATTTACAATCGGAGGTTGTGCAATCAGTTGAAAAGCCACTTTGCAAACTACAGTCGCTTTGTCTACCACTGAAGCTGAGTACATGGCGATTACTGAGGCTTGTAAAGAAACTATTTGGTTGAAGGGACTCTTTAGTGAACTCAATGAAGACCTTCAAATCAATATAGTATTTTGTAACAGTAGAGTGCCATCTTCCTTACAAAAGATCAAATGTTTCATGAGAGAACAAAACACATTGATGTTTGGTATCATTTTGTTCGTGATATTATTGCTCGTGGTGATATTGTTGTGAGCAAAATTAATACTCATGAAAATCCTGGAGATATGATGACTAAGTCACTTCCTATAACCAAGTTTGAGCATTGCTTAGACTTGATTGGTGTTCATTATTGAAGTTAAACCCTTAAGGCGTTTTATGGAAGAGGTTGAGAACTTGTTCGTTGAGAGTTCGCGATGAAGAACTTGTTCATTGAGAATTCGTGTCAAGGTGGAGATTGTTAGAATTAAGTGACCCGATCCTTATTTAAATAAAATATAGTGGTAAAATAAAATAAAAGTAAAATCCCTATAGAACTACAGTTCTTTTATTTTATTTTAGAATAAGGTTTTTTAAACCTTATTAAACTCCATCTATTTGATATTTGATTAGAATAAGGTGTTTCAATCTTACTACACTCCTATTAGTATATGGTTTTACAAGCCTATAAATAGACATAATCTACTCATCTTGTAATCATTCGAATTTGACATAGTAAATTTTCTTCTCCTCCGCCCGTGGTTTTTTTTCTCGAAAGGGTTTCTACGTAAAAATTTGTGTGTTATTTATTTTTATTTCTCTTTTTCTTTGCAATTCATTTTCGACGTTCTATTTTTACAGGTTCTAATTGCCTAACTCAACTATATTAGTTTTTCTCTACAAAGGATTTACAAATTTAATGTTAGAATTAATATCTTTCAAGGAGAATGTAGAACTCTTACAACACTATATTTTTAACAAGTTTTAAATAAAATATTTCCCCTAGTTTTTATCACTTATGGTTCAATTAAAACCCTCCTAATTTGCAATTGGTGAAAAATGATGAATGAAGAATAACAACCTCTTAAAAGGTGGATGATAACAAATTTGATGTAACAACCCGATTTTCAATAGTACCAAAAACAATAGTTTTGGAACTTTGTTTTTTGATGATTGAGTCAATAAATATTATTTATTAATATTTACGAGGTTATACAGTATTATACTGAATTCTGGTATAATAATTTTAGCTATTTGGAAAGTTAGTCAAGGTACAAGTGTATCGGTTCAAAAGTCAGTGGGTTTGGAAATTAAGGTATTGAGACCTCATTTCTATAAATCGAGCCCATAAATACTTTTATTAAGTATTTACAAAGCTATTATGTAGGTTAATTGAATCTTGGTCTGGAAATTTTAGTAATTGGATGGCTAATTGAGATACAAGGACTAAATTGTAAAAAATATAAAAGTTAATCATATTTTTAATAGTTCTAAGGGTTTAAAAGGTAAATATTTAAGGTTTAAAGTATAAAATAACCAATTTTGTATAGTAGTCGACGATAGGTATATTTTAATTAGTAAAAAATGTGAAATTTAAAGGATGTGTTATAATTAAAACATAAAACATAAAATAATAAGCCGAGTTTTGAGATCTCGTATTTTAATCTAGCTAACCCGAGTATTAAATCATAAAACTATAAAAGGTTTTAAAATTTATCATTGTTGATTTTGAAGCTTTTGGATAATTAATGGTTGAGTTTGAAGCTTTGTTATGAAATAGGACTATTTTGTAAAGTAAAAGTTGTTAATTTTGAGTATAGGGATTAAAATGTGAATATGTTAAAATTGATATGAAATTTATATAATTATTGTATTTAGAGGGTTGTACATGGATGAAATTGAAATTGGATTGAAAAATGAACATTAGAATTTAAAGATATAACCATTTCGATTTTAGGGACTAAATTGAATAATATGTGAAACTTTAGAGAAATTGTGTAAAATGGAATTAAGTTGTTATATGCATATACTAAGATGTTGAAAAGGTTGTTGGAATTGATAATTTGTGATGAATTATTATAGATTTGGAATTAAATCAATGGAAGTTAATCAAAAATAAGAGAAATTACACATTAGTCCCTACACTTTGTGGTTGTTGTTTTCCAAGTAAGTTCATATGGAACTTACATATTTTCTTATTATGCTTGAATTATGGTTTTATTTATTAATTATATATATAAAAATATAATTTTAATGACTTATGACATAAAAAGACTACATCGATAAATGTGAGATTTGTGGTAGATACTAATAGATATGCATTAATGAATGAATGATTGTTTGATTGCAAAATTTGTTATACGAGTGTATGATATATATACATGGTGATGTTATGTTTTTTAAAAAGTAAACAAATATATTGTTTTGATATTATGATGTCTATTGGATTAAATTGATGATAAGTGACTATGTTTTGAATTGTGGTTGGTACGGTACAAAATGTAAGAAATGGAATGAATTGTAAAAAGATTGTAACGCCCTCCATCAGACCCGATTCACTGTATCCAGATCTCAGGTGTTGGATCACAATATTCAACAAATTATCAAAAAGTTAACAATTACTCACTTCTTTAAACACTATATTTATTATTTTAACTCGAAACTTAATGTCTAAAACAAGGAAAGTATTTAAAATAACTTATTACATCAGACTTATTATAGATTCGTTATATATACAAAAAAAAGTTTAATGAAAATAGACACATAAGGCATAACTCTAACTACGTCATTTTTTCCACTATATGCATAATAACCTACTTCGTCATTAAATTGGCGTACTTCTAGCGCAACAATTCTCGAACACCTGGAAACAATAACAAACCTTATAATTACAAAAGTACTTAGTGAGCTTCATCACATCATAACTTAACAGATACTTTATATTCCTGAAAAAGCTTTTACGCGTCAACCATCATTATAAACCAATTATATCGGGCGGGTACCACTATAGTTTTAATATACACATATTCACCAACTATCATACCCTTAACATACTAATTCTTCTTTATCTGACTAACTAAAGATTTCTTCAGACGTTTCTTAATTCTCTTTGTTACATATGTATTTCTCAGCAGAACATACATTCAGAAACCGTTTCTTATAGACCATATCCTATTCCTTGCACTTTTCTCAAAACAGTTGTTTGCTAACATTAATCACGGGTGGATACACACTCTTTTAGCAAATACTTATGAAGATATGAGTACCAACAAACTATTAATCGAATCATACCCTGAATCAATACCACACAACCAATACTGATAATATACTACATAGATCAATCAGATGACTTCCATGCCATTTTACTCCAGAACCCCAAAGTCTTAAATAATCAATAATCAAACTCTCAAACCCTATTTTAGGTAATTAAACATTAGCATTTTGAGGGAAAGGAAAGATATTTAACTCCTTAGTTTTTGTTTATCTAAATAAAAAAAGCTAACTAAACAAGGGAAAGAATATTCTTTTCTCTTGATTTCATTTTGATAAGGAAGGAGGCGGATGAATGCGGAAGCGGATCGTAAAGTTTATCAAAGTCACAGATTTATCCTAGATCTCTAGACGAACGTAAACTGAAATGAGAAACAACAAAAACAAATTAGTTGTCACAAAAGAGAGTCAAACGAAATTGAAACAAAAGAAAGATGAACCGGCTGGTAAAGAGTCCAAAAGAGAACGAGTTAGGGTTTCTTGGATGGAAAGAAATCGTCCTTGGACCTCAAGAAAACACTCCAACCAAATCTGGAAAAACAAAACACAAACAAATTTGTTAGAAGTGATTTTAAAGACAAAATCAAACTGTTTTGTGCAAAAATGTTTGAAACAACAAGAAAAGATTAAAACTCCTAATTTTGATGTGTTTCTTAATGGAACGAGATAGAAGAACGTATTTCTTGAAGCAACCTTAACCTAGAACGAAAATCAATAAAATCAGCAAGCTAAAACAGCAAGAACTAACTTAAATAAGAAAGAAACGATAAATTAAGGATAGAAAAAAAGAAGATGACGTCCTAAGAAGCCTGGGCAATATTAAGAATCCACAACTCCTTTCAATGGCTCTAATTCCCCCTCCAAGAAAGAGATCTTGACAAGAAAAAAGCTTGAAGATGATTCTCACAACCTGAAAGATTGTTAAAACAACTTCTAAAAGAAACTCAAGAGCAATTATTGAAGAAAAACTCAAAAAGAATTATTATTAACTCAAAAAAACATAAATCAATTGTATGTGTATAAGGGTGAACGTCCATGCTACTTATAGGCCGCTAAAATAAGTTTTCCTAACCCTAATGGAATAACTAACATGACAACTCATCAAATAAAAAAAAATTCTAAGTGTGGACTTTTAATGGGAATTCAGCCAAATGAATTAAATGGGCTCCTTGGGCTAAATTCTTACATGATGATCTACCTATTAAAATAAAATTGGACTTATAGTTTAAATATTTTACAATTTGGGCCACTTTGATAGTTTGGCCTGATATTCGATTAAATTACTTTCTAAACTTCAGGATGGGCTTGTAGACATCTTAATGGGTTATTTTTTCAAAAACTTGGTCTTGTGATCTGTTTGCTTTCGAAATTGGCTCGTTCAAGCTCGTACATGAAATCCGATGCACCTTGGCTACAAGATTCAGTTTCTTGGACCAAGATTTGAAATCTTGATGTTCTTGAATCTTGAAATTGTTCGAAATAGCAAAATTGGGCCAAGAGTCGATTTCTTGATTTCCTTTTTCGGTCGTGTGCGCATCTAGGGCCTTGGTAACGAAGTCTTGGATGATCCCATTCAATCTTGCTCGGATTTGCTTGGCCTTCGACCTTGTTATTGGGCCTTGAAGAAATTTGAGCCCATCATGTTCATGAGCCTTATTTTGGGCCTTGAGATTCGCATCACATTTACTTTGTTTTATATTATCTCAATCCAAACATAGGGTTAATGCTATCAAATTATATATAACCATATAATATTTTAATAAAAAGTTTACTAATATCAACTAAAAATATAAGGATCAAATCATGTTAAAATTGAAGTATAAAAATTAAATCTCAATTTAAACATAATAGAGTGACCAAACCTAAATTAAACCACTTTTTATAATACAAAAGAGGAGAGAGAATCCATTGAGGGTCACATGTCAATAAATTGTAAATTTAACCATACAAAACCCAAAATTGAAATTTAACCATGATTTAATCACTTTTCTGTAATGTCAACAAAAGGAAGGTAAGTTTATAAATTGTATAGATGTAAATCTAAAATTAAAAACAATAAATTTGAAAAAAGAAATACCTTGGTGCCACTAAAAAATAAGAAAAAATATTTATCTGGATAGGTGTTCTTTGGGGATTTTTTTTTTTTTTTAAGGTATAGGTATAGAATAGATTTTCTGTTTCCATGCAAGTGGAAGAACAGTATCTAATGTGGCACTTGCAGGCCTTTCTCTTTTCCATTTTGGAGATGAAGAAAATAAATGTGAAATATCATTATCAGGTGCTAAGCATTTCTCAAAAAGAATCAATCCTCTATAGAACCGTATTGCTTAATATTACAGTCTTCAGGACAGGGATCAGATACTAAGTCATCAAAACTAGAAAGAAAATAACCAACTCCAGATTCTCCAAGAATACAAAGCAGATCTCAAGAACAAGGTTCAACTGCTTTCGGTCTATGATTTTAGACACTGGCAACATATCCTCCACTATAAGACGTGTTTAATGCTTTGTAACCCTCTCCAGAACTTCAAAATAGTCGGGGAAGGTTTTCCGTGTGCAACCAGGATCCTTGATGGTAACTGGAACTTCGCCACAGGCAGCAAGCGAGAAAGCCATGGCCATTCGATGGTCATCATAAGTATCAACTGCTGTCACATTTAGTTTCTCCGGGGGAGTGATCACACAATAATCCAGTCCTTCTTCAACTGTTGCTCCAAGCTACAGTATTAAACCACACAATGTAGTAAGGAAGTACAGCTGCCAAACTAACACAGTCTAAAAGAATTCTGTAAGCGAAATGCTAGAATCTACCTTCCTCAGTTCTGTGCATATGGCAATCATCCTTTCAGTCTCTTTAACCCTCCAACTTGCCACTGAATAGAAATCATGGAACATGTTACAAATAAAAGAATGGCATAAAGGCAGTCGATAGTCTTTAGTCCAGAAGAAAAAGATAAAAAGCATATTTCAAAAGCAAAATAAACTAGAACAACAAATTGCTTGTGCTCGGAACTAACTAAAATGAAAAGGTACAGATCTCTTTTAATCCTAAGGCTTTTTGAGGGTGAAGTTTCAAATTAACAAAGATTGTTATTCATGTGTACTAAAACATGTGCACAGTATCTTGGAGAAATAAAAAGCAAGACCATACCATCTCTTATGGCAGTGGGACCATCAGCATAAAGGGCAACAACAGCAAGAGTCATGGCAACATCTGGCATTTTGTTCATGTTAACATCAATGGCACACAGGTGTTTCCTTCCAGAGGGATTTCTTGGTGGTCCGGTAACAGTGACGCTGTTCTCAGTCCAGGTGACTTTGGCACCCATCTTCTCCAGAACCTCAGCAAATTTTACATCACCCTTGATCAAAAGAAAAACCAAGAAATATACATGAGCTAAGTTTCAGATGTAGCAAGACATCAAGGCAGAATGATAACTCTGGTGGAAAAATCAATTGGATATCCAATTAAAAAGGATATGAGAGCAACCTCAATAACAGTCAAAGCAATTCAAAAGCACTTTTGAAAGGTATAAAGCGATGATGTATGTAATCAAAAGCAAATGCATCCACAAATACTGGAACTATGATTAAATTTGGTTCGGAATGCATTAACATTCATGGACTTCACGATAAAGAGTACCTGTAAACTACTTGTACCACATCCTTCTACTGTGACAGTGCCACCGGTGACTGCTGCACCAGCAAGGAAGTAACTAGCACTTGAAGCATCACCTTCAACATAAGCATTTCCAGGAGACCTGAAAGATTTATCAGTTTATGATTTTTAGTCCAAACAGACTATGAAATTGTACTGCTACAAACATGTGGACATCATAGAAACCTACTTGTACTTTTGACCTCCTTTTATCAAAAATCGATCCCAGCTATCTGTGTGCTCCACAGTGACCCCAAACCTTTCCATCAACTTTATAGTCATTTCAACATAAGGGATTGAAATTAACTTATCAATTATCTCAATTTCCACATCCCCAAGAGCTAAAGGAGCTGCCATGAGTAAAGCAGTCAAGTATTGACTACTGATGGATCCTGAGAGTTTCACCTGCAAAAGGAGCCATGCTAGAAGTTAATATGAATATTGGCAACAAAATCCAGAAGTTAAATCAATAGTCTTTTTCCTTTTCATTTTAGTGAAAATATAGCCTTTGTCCTTCACAGAGCCTAGAAGTTTGAAGAAGCAAGAGAACACAGCTTAGATATCACAAAAAGTAAAAATTTTCAAACTTTTAAGAAATAATGAATGTGATGCATTTGCTGGAATGAATAGTTAGAAAGAAAGGAAAATGTCCTTCCCTCTCCTTCTGCATTCTCAATGATTTAAAACCATGTATGAATCAAGGCGGAAGGACGATATGAGCCAAATTAATGGTTAATGCTAACAGTTTAACACGAGCCAAATTAATGGTTAATGCTAACAGTTTAACTCGTTCATCATTCCATGTATACTCAAAAAACAACATTAGAGTAAGACCTCACAAGCAACTTCTAGATATAGCAAAATTCAAAAGAACAAAAAATCCCAACCAAAACATTCTCCAACTGCAATGTCCTTATTTAACAAGACAGCATTACAACCTAATTGACTTATGCACATCAACAAAAGGTGGGGCATTGTTTTACAAGCATGGAGATTGACAATTTAACTTAAAATAGTATTGATTGCACAATGAAATGGAATGGAAAGTCATTTCTAGTGGAATCTTATGTGGCTCCCCAAATCTACCTCAGGAAAGCAAATTCTGAAGGAAGCCCTTTTGCAAAAAGGTTTATGCAACAATATAAATAAAACCAAAGGAACATAACAGAAATAATCTGAGCCATACCTTTCCCCCAGGAAGACCACCCTTTCCATTTATATGAACAGGGGGACAATTAGTGCCAAGAGGGCACTCAACATCTGCACCCAGCTGCTTAAGACCAGTAACTAAGTCCCCAATAGGTCTCTCTCTCATTCGGGGTACACCATCAAGTATGTAGCTAAAAAGATGAGTAACATATACGCATTAGCTTAAAATCTCAATAGACACGCACAAAACAAAGAGCATTAGCATATAAGAAGATGGTTCTGTGAATTATATGTAAATACTTCATATAAAATGATTAAATTGGTTACAATTCACTTTTAAAAAGGATCATAATTAGACAGACCTTGAATTGCCACCGGCAGCAGTAACAGCAGCAGTAAGCGGTCGCATTGCAGTTCCAGCATTCCCAAGGGAAAGCTCAATTTCTTGACCTTCCCCTTTCCCCACTGGAAAATGACCACCACAACCTTGCACAATGGCTCGTTTCTTTTCACTGTCATGTTCAACATGTAGCCCAAGTTTTCCCAAAGCAACAAGCATATGATGAACATCGTCACTATTCAACAAATTGTCTACCACAGTAGTTCCCTACATATCCAACAAACATTAAAAAGGGAAGGTAATTAAGGAATGCATATACTAACTTCACATAGAGTAATGAAATCGGCATACCTCAGATAGAGCAGCGAGAAGCAGAATCCGATTGGAGAGTGATTTGGAACCGGGCAACTTGACCGTACCCGAAATTTCATTAATTGGTTGAAGCACGATTTCTGATGCTCTTGATGGCTTCTCCGCTGTTGCCATTGAAGCAGAAACCTTAAAAGACCCAACCTTAACTGTTCCTAACTTGCCATTGCTCTTCAAAACCAATCCGCAAGAACAAGAAAAACTTCCTTTGAGATTTGATCTAAAGGGAACTGAATATACAGATTTGGGATTCTGGGGTTTTGAGACATTGGCCAAAACGCATGTTCTTGGTGTTCCATCGTAGATTTTCCTAATCAGTGCCATCTCTCTTTCTAACTTGTCCGAAACAAAGATTACAGAAACTTTTGTACCTTTTGTTTCTCTAAATGGTGGGATTAAAAGACGTTGTGGTTGTTGACTTGACTCAATGAAAGGTGTCACCCAAACAACTACAAGGCTACCAAAAATATTGGTGACCAATTTCTCAGCAGATGTTTAATCAAAATAATAACTATTAATTAGATTTTCGAAAGGGTAAATTATAAAATAGTCATCTAATTATTAGCATATTTCTGTTCTGGTCACATATGTTTAAAATTTTATTGATATATTCACAAATTTAGCCTTTCAAAGTTTACAAATTCTATCAATTTGTTTTAATTCTAAAAAATCAACAAATTTAACCACAACCTTTGCAAATTCTTTCGATTTAGTCTTAATTCTTAAAAAAAATGAAATTGAAAAACTGTAAAAATAAAAATATTTAAAAGTTCATTTTTCAATAAAAATTATATAAGATTTTATAAAATACATACAAAATTATAAATGGATGAATACCTATTTTCCTTTTTCTAACATGAAATTTGTCTATTAAATATTATTTTATAAATAAATTACTTTTTTTAATCACAAACAAAACTTAAACCAGATTCAAAATTTTCCTTTCCTTTTAATTTTATTTAATAAACAATAATTTATTTATTATATGTCTAGTCTTATTCCTTAGCCCTCGCCAAATTTGTTGAGCGTTGAGCATCTTCTTCACTCACAACCACTAGCACTAATAACACTTACTTTAAATTCCTCAATTTTCACATCCTTCGTCGTCGCGCCATCCAACTAGGAATCAGTTATGAAGTTGTTGGCATGATATTCCACCCACTAAGTCTCCAAGACTTCATCCTCACCTATATATCCCTAATTGTGCCTGGCCCTAGGCTGTAGTATTTGACCCAACCTAAACATGCTGGTCGTTAATATTGAAAAAAGAAAAAAGGTGAATCTGCTTAAGTATTCTTTGTAATAGCCTGGTTTCAGTGGAATCATAAATAGTGATTTCGGGACCACGATTCTGGTTAGTGAGTCAATTTTTATTATTTAATTTAACAAAAATGGTCATGTGAAAGTCATAAAATAATTTGGTTAAGAAATTTTAACTTTTAGATAATTAACTAAGTAAAAAGGACTAAATTATAAAGGTTGCAAAAGTTAGTTGTGTTAGTTAAATGAGTTAAATAGCCATGGAAATGAAAACTAATGAACTTAAATGACAATTAGCCACAATTGCTTATGGGTGGACGGTTATGACTAGATTATTAAGTAAATTTTTAGCTAATTAAAGGGTAGAAGGGTAAGTGAGTAATTAAATCATAAAGGGAAAGATGGACAAAATAATCGTCTCCTTCTTCAATTTCTTCCATCACCGAAAAACACCATGGTTATGCATGCTTCAGGTTCGGCCAAGGTTTATAGGTGTGCATGTAAGTGAAAATTTAATCCGTTTTTATTGATTTTTATGTTTTTGGGTTCGTGTTAGCTTAATTTATCTAACCCGATGATTAGTTTGTGAAATTTTTGAAAGTTGTAGAACATGCCATGGTTGAAATTTGAATGATTTGATGTTAGTCGATGAATTTATGATCTTGATGGTGGTTTTAGACTATTTTGTAAAATAGCTTTGAATGGTTTCGTCATTAAGGGCTAAATTGTTTTAATGTGGAAAATTTCATGGGCTAGGGATAAATATTCTGTTATTTAGGGGCTATTTTGGGACTATTAGGAAATCAACACAAGTCTTTCTAGGCTAATTTGATTAAGGTTGAAAGTTTAGAGATTTAGGGTTAAATCGAATAAAAGAGAAAAATTTAGGTTAAATGTGTATAAAGTATAAAAGAGCTACTTACACGAATTTAATTATTGTTTTAAATGCTTGGATTAGTTAATTAAGTTAGCTATTATAATTAGATCAAGAAGCAAGTCCATCGACCATTAATCGAGGAAAAGAAAAGATTGTCAAATAGGCGTTGTCGTATATTTGTAGTTATCGGATCTCGGTAAGTTCTTATTATACCATAAGTTTTATTAAATTCCTTAATAGTTGTTTTGCTTTAATATTGTTAATGTTAGTAATTGTTGAATGTTAATGGTTGAGAATTAATAATGAAATGGAGTTGTATTGGAAATAACGTATTGGACTTTGAGTCTAGCAGACTTTGTGCCGGTGTATGGAATCGGGCCTTGAGCTTAGCAGGCTTTGTGCCGGTGTATTGTATCAGGTTTTATACCTAGCAAGTTTTATGCCGATGTAATTGTAATAGGCCTCGAGCCTAGCAGACTTTGAGCCGATGTAACCGTATTAGGTAACTTGTATGGAAGATATTATTTCAAGTAACAGATGAATTTAAGAACATTTACGACCTTACAATCTTATATATAGTGTATTAGTTCGTGACTTGGTGATTATAAATGATGTAGATTTTATAGATTAAATTATCTTGGTTGTTTGAGATAGAGAATCATGATATGTTGTTACATTAATGTACTTAAATTTGCTAGTATAACAAGTTAACTTCAAGAACTTACTAACCTTTACTCGAGCTTACTACGTTTGATTTAATTTTGTAGGTCCATTGGAATTTTGACGTCGATTGGATCAGCTCAAGAGATCTCACACTATCCACTTTATTTTCGGTAATCATTTTGTTCATTTTGGGGTCAGTTTGAAGTGGCATGTAAATAGGGTATCTAGATGTATATGTTTTAAACTCTAGTTAATAAACAACTTTTGTTGGATTAGTAACTTGTATATGTTGTTTTGGTACTTGTTGGATGTGGTTGGTGTTTTGCAATGGTTATATATAGTTATCATTAAGTATCATATTGAGATGGAAATGGTTATTATATGTATAAGTAATATGGTATTGGTTGGTAGAATAGATGTAAAGAAGTTGGTATGTTTAAGCTAGCATAATGTATGTGATCATGGTAGTTGTTATGTTTTGAATTGACATTTAAATTGTTGTGTCAATGAAGGTATATTGGTTAGGCACATAGGTTGTTGTGATTTGGCATGATTTGATTGTTTTGGGATGTTCTTGAATGTGTTTAAATAGGGTGAAAGTGTCTTGAATGGATTTGGATTGGTGCCAAGTAATTGAGTTGAAATGGCTTATTTTAGGGGTTATTTAAGGAGCACACAGCTTGGGACACGAGTTGTCACACGGCCGTGTATCACACATGGTCATGTGTACCTTTAATTTTTAAGTGCAAGTTTCACACTGTCTGCGACACGGCTGTGTGTCTCAAGTCAGTTTGTTGCACGACCTACGACATGGATTGTGAATCGACATCGAATGTACACACGGTTTCGCATACGGGCTGGGACACGACCGTGTGTCCAGACTTCGAATGCCTACACGGTCTTGGTTATGTCACACAATTTGGGCTATGTCACACTGTCGTGTAACCCCTGTTTGAAAATTTCAAATTTTTCTTGAATTTTCTATTTTGTTTCAAAATGACCCCTAAATGTTTTCAAACTATTTTTAGGGCCTTGTAAACTCAATTTAAGGCCTGTGAATGTTTTTTTTTCTATAATTAACTTATGTTATTGAATGTTATTAATTAAATGGTATATTTGTTTCTAGTGTAAGATAAATGTTTCAATTTGCACTGTAATGTTCTGTAACCCTAATCTTGCGGCAGAGATGGCTTAGGGGTGTTTCATTCTTCATGGTCTTCCCTTAAATTGTTTTATTTATAATATTATTCTTTTACTTATAAAATTATCATTTTAATAAATAAATTTCATGTTATAAAATGGAAAAAATGGATATTCATTTATTTATAAATATTATTTTAATTTTTATGTATTTTTATAAAATTTTATGAATATTTATTGAAAAATAAAATTTTAATATATTTTTATTTTTAAAAGTTTTTAATTTTTAATTATTAAGAATCAAGGTTAAATTAACACAATTTGTAAAGTTGAGAGTTAAAATTATTGTATTTTTAAAATTAGGATCAAATTGTAGAATTTATAAACATTGGAGGTTAAATTTACTATCATATCAATAAAAAGAGCTTCCAATAAAGATTTAACGGATGAGTGATAAAAATATTAAAATTTAATAATGATAGTGACTAAATAGGAAGTTTTAAACTTGAATGACTAAAACAAAAATAAAATAATAATTGGATGACTATTTTTATAGTTTAGGGATTAGAAAAAACTTGCCTGCTGCTAGAGCTTGTGCTTCTTACATTTAAGTATTTATTAATTTATTTGTATATAAAATTGCAAGCGATGTTTGATTTGATGCTGCTTATGACCTCTTAGGTCGTTAGGTTCCGGTTTGTACCCAATATATTATTTAATATATAAATATACAACATTAAGGATTGAGTTCCCTAGAAAATCTTAAAATTTTCATTTTAATTTTAATTAATCTTAAAAATATAAAATGATTAAAATACATAAAACTTTTTATAATAAAATTTGTTATTTTATAAAAACTATTTTTAATATTTTCTTATTAAAATAATATTCTATTAACTTATAACCCTAGCTCAAAAAATAAATTTGTTTAATGCAAAAACTATATCACTCACATTAACGCAAAGTTTGTTGTTTTTTAGTATACATTTTAGGGTCTGTTTGTTTGCGGTATTTCATTTTTCGAAAAATATTTTTCGTCTTTTACAGTGTTTGTTTGGGGTAAATTACACATAAAAGTCCTATTTTTTTTAAAATTTACCGAAATGGGCCCGGTATTTTATTATTTACCGGAATGGGTCATTTTCCCTGAAATCGCGTCCACATCAGCGCGATGTCAGGGGATGTGTCAGCAAATCGCGTCTACGTCAGCGCGATTACTTACGTGGCAACAAATCGCGTCCACGTAAGCACGATTTGCTGACATGGAAGCAATAATTCATGAATAGTTTATGTTTTTTAGCTTGGAAAACTTTGAAAGGCCATAACTTTTGGCTCGGTTGTCCGATTGAGACGATTTTTTTTATTTCGAATAACTTTTCGAGATCTCTGTGACGACAAATGTACCAAGGCGCTTGTCGTAGTTTTCATCGAAAAAGATCCTTTTTTGCCTCCAAATTTTGATTTTTTCGGTTTAAAATTGAATTTTGAAACATTCAAATCATTATTTTCCTTATTTATTTGAAGTAAACACTTGGATTTTTTTACGTAATTGTTGTATTATTTTTTCGATTTGACACGTGTATGGAATAGGTCCGATAAATCGTTAGAACGTAAGTAATATAATTAAGATAATAACAGTATTTTTATAATATATCAATTAATTAGTTTAGCTTAGTTGGTTAAGATGCTTGCTCATTTCCTTAGTACCTTGGTTCAAATTTTGTTGGTAATAATTTTGAATCTTTTTGTACTTGTTGCATTTATTTTTTAATCAATTAACTCTTCAATATTACATTAATATATATTATTAGTACAATAGTATAGATGGATTGACAATTTGAGCTACAATATTATGAATATTAACTACAATACATAATTTAAGCTACATATTACAGCAATACATTATTTTTTTGCAAGATACAGCAATACATTAATATGTATTATTAGGGGCAAAATACCAAAAAAAAGGGGCAAATTACACATAAAGCCCTATTTTTTTAAAATTCACCGAAATAGGTTCGGTATTTTATTATTTACCGGAATGGGTCATTTTCCCCAAAATCGCGTCCATGTCAGCGCGATGTCAGGGGACGTGTCAGCAAATCGCGTCCTCATAGACGCGATTTGTGTCTACGTAAGCCAATCGCGCTGACGTGGACGCAATTTGCTGACACGTCCCGTGACATCGTGCTGATGTGGACGCGATTTCGGAGAAAATGGCCCATTCCGGTAAATAATAAAATACCGGGCCCATTTCGGTAAATTTTAAAAAAATAGGGCTTTTTTTTTGGTATTTTGCCCGTTTGTTTGACCAAAGAAATTAATTTTTCAGAAAATCAACTTCAGAAACACGGGAAAATATCCCCTTCTTTGCATAAAATGTCTTACAGATTTTTTGCTGTAAGACATTTTCTAGAAAACACAGATTCAGCCTCTCATTTCCTTTTCATTTCATTTCCTCCTCATTTCCTCTCTGTTTATCAAAGTCAGCCTCTCCTCCTCATCGGTGTACTTCTTCTTCTTGGGCTATCAACAGGTTCTGTTCTCCTTTTCCCTGTCTATTATTTTTGTTGATCGTGATCTGTTCTTGGGTGTGCCTCTCCTCCTTTTCTCTGTTGTTTTTGCTCCTGTATGTTTTATATTGAAGGATCTTGTTAATTTGTTGCAAAGGTGTCAAGCAAAATGCTTCTGCATGAATAGATTTTGGTCTTAGGTTTGCTAGATCTTCTTCCCTAATCTGTTTAATTGTGTCCCTAATTTTAAACAGTCTAATTAGCTTGCTAAAAAATTACAGTCTTGTTCGTCACTTCTTCTCGCGATTCATTGAAGGTAGATTTCTACTCACATTCTTGATTGGAAGCTCTAGGGTTTTCTTTTTTCTACTTTCTTGATCTATTTTTTTTGTTTCTTTGATTGAGTTTTTATTTCAGTTTTATTTTCTAAATTCCGTTTTGATTTTAATTGTTAGGGGTTTCTACATATTTGTATTAGTATTTTATTTTTTATTTTGTTCAATTGCTGAGGTTCGACGAATGAAGTAGGATTGAACTGGTAATTTTTGAGCTTAAACTGGCTTTACTGTGTTAAATGGAGCATTTCATTTGATGAAACTGGATATTGTTGATTAGTCAAAAAAATGAAGAAACATTGAGGAATTTAACTGAGATAATATTGGCTTTTTTCTCGTCTGATTCAATCTTAGCTTGGATTTAATTGAAGTAAGGAAAGTGAAGTTGAATTTAATTATTCGTATCCTTGTGCCATGGTAAAAAATGCTAGGAACACAAGAGCACCGAAAATCGAGTTGTCACCTATTGCATACTGTGAATTTCTATGCCGTGAATTTCTAGGCATTGTAACTTCACCTGTCCGCTGTTGTTTAAAGTTGTGCATTTGTTCAGTACCTAGGCGAAAATCGAGTTGTCACCCATTGCATACTTTAGCTTTGCAGCAAATTTTTGTTTCAAAACGAGTGATGTAGGATAAGGCTTAAGCTTTCAAAATGAAAGATAAGTAAGGAGAAGAGATAGACTATTGGGAAAATCTAAAATTGACTGATAATAATGTGTGTGGAGCAGACAAAATTGGGAGGGAACAAAAGAAATATATAGAGAACATCGGAAAGGAATCAATCTCAGTGAGATTGATAGTATTTAGAATTTTTAGAATCAATTAGCACCTCTCGTATGTATATATTATTTTTGTGTATTAAATAAGAATTACAACCCCATGCGAATGTTTAACATCACCCATCAACGACATTATAAATTATTAAGTAAACATACGTATATTATTTGAGGTTTACGCATGTACTTATGTTTACTACTTGAGAATTTAATAATGGATTAAATCGGCATAATGTCAATAATGAAATGCATTTTCTAATGAGTATTCGACGTCACCATAAGCCATAAGCCATTTTCATCTTATATCAATAACACAAGGCATAGCATTGACATATATACTGATATATAAATAAAATTTTAATTTATTGATATATATTATATATCTTTTTAGTCTGCTGCTCAGCTGGAGGTATAGCAAAACAAATGGTAGTGTTCTTCTGCTCGAGTTTGGTTATTTTGCTGAAACTTATTTGTTGGGCTAACTTTTTTGAACTATGATCCTATCTTAAGTCATAATGTGTTAATGATATGGTTGTAATAGGTTTTTCCACACATAAACCCTGATTTCTAACTTTATCAATCTCTGATTCATGATTCTGATATGTTTGTTTTATTAAATTTGTGCTGCAGAGATGGGCAAACAGCGTTAGTAGCAATTTTTGTTTTGATGCATGAGAGGTAAATTGAATTGGTGGTTTAATCATGATTTTACATTCATATGGGTTTTACTGGCAAGTGCCTTAAGTAAACTATTATAGTAGATTATTTATTTTAAATGTAGTAGTTGATCCTCATATATGAGGGGAAGAGATGAATATATTTTGAATTTGAGTTGCTGCATGCAGTAATTCTGTAGCTAAGGGGCGAAAACATGCTCTAATTCTGTGCTGGTGTAAGTAAAGAGTGTTATTAGCAATCAATTACATAGGTTCCAAAAAGGAAATATTTTCAATACACATTAGAAAGTCAAACTTGAACACATTAGCCTAACTACAATGATTAGAAAGTCAAAACCATTCATTTTGTTTAACGATTCAATTTCCGTCGATGTCGAAATAACTAATTTTAAGATTAAATTTATTAATTCGAGTCATCTAAAAAGTTGAAACGAGAACATCATGAGTGGAATATGGGAGTGAGAAATGAAATTAGTTAGTAATTATATTGATTAAGTTATTATACAAATAGTACAGGGAGTAAATTGTAAGGTTAATTAAATGAGGAGATTTGGTTAAAACTTTATGCAAGCCCTTATTGTGCAATTAAGCCAAGGATTAATAAACCATTATTAAATTTAGTTTAGTGGATTGCCATGAAATGATTGGTTGATTGCCACTATTGAAACTTTGAGAAAATCATGACCATTGAATTTTCATTAATTATGTTTGATTAAAATGTAAAAAATTATAATATTAAACATAATTAGTTATCCATCTTTCTCCACCGAAATCTCTTGAGGAAAGTTTGGTCTCTCATTTTTCATTAATTATGACAGTAGCTTTTTTAGTTAAAAGTAAGAAGCGGCTTCAAAAATTTTCTCAAGGTTGAAAATATTGATACTTTTATGTGGTGTAATATTAGTTATGCACTTGGACAATGTTGTTGTTATTATGTGGTGTACTACTTAATTATGCATTTGGATAATATTAATTTCTAGTATTAATTGTGGTTTGGAAGCTAATTTATAATTATTCAATTCTGTTTTTTATTTTTTATAACACAATTACAAATAATTTATTGGACTTTGGTGTTTTCAATTTATGACGATTAATATTCTAGCTTAATAATTGAGTATTATTATATATTTAATTTTATTTATTTATTTATAAATAAATCATTGCAATATATATAAAAACAATTTAAAATATATAGTAAAATGTTTTCTGAAAAACTTTTTCTGAAATTTCCAGTGTTTGTTTGGCTGAAAATATTTTCTTACTGTAAAACCAATTACAAAACACGGGAAAAGAAGGTGTTAATTTTGGAAAATGTCTTACCCTTTCTAATTCGGTAAGACATTTTCAGGAAAATTAGAAGGAACACAAATCTTCCCTTTCCCTTCCCCTTCCCCTTCCCCCATTCTTGATCGGTTGTTCCAAGAGAGGCTACACCATAATCGGTTGTTCCCATGCCCAAGAAAAACTCAATTCCCTCCAATCGGAGCTCTCGTCGCCTGACCGTCACGTCCTCTTCAATGTCGATGTGGTCTGTCCTGTTGTTCTTCGATTCATTTATGTATCTTCCTTCGACTCCTCATCTCCGTTCGTTGGCCTCACCTCACCATCTCAGCACCGTCGTCTCTGTCGCTCGACCGTCAGCCTTACCTCTGTATTTTGAAGAAACCTTAAAAAATTAGGGTCCACAGTCGAGAAAAATTCATCTCTAATCTCCTCGAGGTATCTGCATATTTCTCTAATGTCTTACCTCTGCATTCTGTTTTCCTTGCTTTTCTCTCTAATTTTTGTTTCATGTAATACAGAATTTTTTCTCTCTAATTCTGGTTATTAGATTCCTTAAGTGTGTCCAGTTGAATCTAGAATGGGTATTGAGTCTAGTTCCTTCTGCCATTCTTTGTATTTATTGTGCTTTTCCAGCTTCTATGGCTGAATCTTGAGAAGAGAGGCCAGAGAAGAAAAAGGAAATTTGATCTGTTCAGTCATAATCTCTTTTTTGCTTTGGCTATCAAGGAACTGTTTTTTTTTTAAATTGACTTATTCCAAGTTTCTCATTCATTCTAAAGCTCTAACCTCAGGGCTTAATTTGATGCCTGTTATCTTCATCTTCTTTATCTCTTGATATATATATATATATATATATATATATATATATATATATATGTTCTTCGATGCTGTTCAGGTGCACACTTCCAAAACTTGCGCTCTTCAACTTTGAAGCAAGTCCTGTACTTGACTTGCAGTGATCCCCACAAAAGAAGACGCATTATTGAGTTATTTTCTTGCAAGGTGAGCTTTGATCCTACATTTTAGATCTTTGTAAGGTAAAAGTAAGGTGGGGTAAAATGTTTGCTTACATTGAGGAGGAAAATGAAAAGAAAATGAAATAAATGCAAAGAACTCATTTAGCATTTTCGAACTCGTGAGAGGTTATATTTTGCAAGTACAATCGCTAAGTTCTACTAAAATTTAACTTCAATAAAATGCATCATCCAAAGGATTCCTCTTAGCATTGAAGCTCTGATGACAAAAGTGAAGAATGCTCAAAATTTGAACAGATTAATCTATGAAAATTACACTGTATGGAAAGACATCGCTGCTTTCTGTCATGCTTGATTTCTAGTTGGTCACAACTCGAAGCATACACATTAATAAGTAACATCAATATCAAAATGCCAATTTTTGCTATTGTGCTTATTAGATGAGAATGAGAATGTCTATTTTCACTGAATCCTGAAAATTAAAGATTTGTCAAGTATTACAAAGAAAATGGTTACTGTTATTCATATTATGTTTGATGACTGTTGAAAATTGCATGTATACTTGTTGCTAAAATTGTATGCAGTTCAAGGGTTCAGATGTTGTGGAACGCCAAAATGACCATTTTTCAGGTACTTATTATGGCATTTGTATACCTCAGAACGAATATAGGTTTGGTTTTATTTAGAGTGATGATGTTGTTTAGATGGACTAAAATGCTTGTTTCATAGTGTTAAACCTATTGTTTGAAAACCAATCATTTTAAACTTAAAATGTATGCCCTTTTGGATTTTAAAGACTGTGGCTAAACTTTTCATTTGGTCCCTAGTGCTATCCTCTTATCACCCAATTGGATACAAACTATAGCTACAAGTTTTGTGTTTTAATAGGCAAGATTTTGAAGGTCGTCCCGACTTGCTATCTGCTTGGTTATGGGTTCAAACCCTTGAAACGACCTCTGTGAACAAGGGAAGGCAGGATACATTAGACACGCCTGTTTATAGCCAAGATCCTTGTGCTTTGGATGCATACTTTTTTGTGTGTGCTTGGATAGATTTCATTCGGTTGTATCCTTGATAATGTAATTAAGATGGACTGACCTATGAAGATTTTTCTTTTCGAATATTTAAGAATGCATGTTGTGCTATATAAAGCAAGTATTTGGTACCATGTTGTAACTATTAATGTTGCTTTGAATTTTGCACTACTATGATAAATCATATTACTTGGGACACAAATATGTCCGAACCATTTTAGAGGTTGATGTGAAGTTGAATCTATGTCTTGAGGTTGTTATCTTATTGGCTTCTAAGATCATGATAGTTACCGGATATTTAACTTCAATTTCGCCCGTGACAACTTTGTTCTTTTGGGTTGTTCGAATATCCATCTCAGATATGTTTTTTCCTTCCAAAAGGCAAGCACGTGTAGTGAGTTATCTTTGCAAGCAAAAGGTCGATGTTGGTCTTTGTTGCCATGGATGGCATGGTGCGATTCATTTTATGCGCAAAAGGACATCTAGAGGTTGTCGAACTCGCTTTCATCGGAGTTTGGTGAGAGCCACTAATCGCAAGGGATTCACTCCACTTCACTATGCTGTTCAAGGGTCCCATCTAGAAGTAATCAAAGTCTTATTAAAGAAAGGTGCAAGTGGCTAGCAATTTGATAGCAGATGGTGAATCAATTAATGCAATGCTAACAGTCGGAGTAGTGTTTTATGATTAGATTATTTAAGCTAAGTTTTGGTTTTTGTGTGTTTTGATTTGAACCCAGCAAGCTTCCTGGCAGCAGACATTGCCAATGCACTTAAGCAGTTACGCCAAACACAGTCTAACAAATTACTAAGGATTTGGTATATGTCTTGTCTTTTGTTTAACATTTTGGTCTTGCTGAATCTGTTTAAAAGATCCAAAGTTTCATATTGGTAGGTAAATACATCTTATATGTTTTAAATAAATGCATAGATTAGTATTTTTTTAATTGTGGTTTGGAAGCTAAATTTATAATTATTCAACCCCGGTTTTTATTTTTTAACACAATTACAAATAATTTATTTGACTTTGGTTGTTTTCAATTTATGACGGTTAATATTGTAGCTTAATAATTGAGTATTATTATATATTTAATTTGATTTATTTATTTATAAATAAATCATTGTAATATATGTAAAACAATTTAAAATATAAAATTTATTAATATATATTAATATATGTAAAATAAATTTTCCGAAAATATTTTCAGAAATCGCCAAAGCAATGAAAATATTTTACATGATTCAATCAAACACTGAAAATATTTTTCAAGAAATCATTTTACGAGAAAAGTAAAACATTTTCCAAAAATCATTTTACGGAAAACATTTTACTGGCAATCAAACGGACCCTTATTAATATGTATATTAAATTTATTAATATATGTAAAAACAATTTTTCCGGAAAATATTTGCAGGAAAGCTGCCAAACAATAGAAAATATTTTACATAGATTCATCCAAACACCAGGAAAGTAAATCATTTTCCAAAAAAGTAAATCATTTTCCAGAAATCATTTTTCGAAAAACATTTTACTGACACACAAACATTTTCCAGAAATCATTTTCCAGAAATGTAAATTTCATCGTATTTTATTTAGCAAATAATTTTATTTAATGAAAATATTTTAATACAAGAAGATTTATTATATATATATATATATATATATATACATGGAATCTAACTTTTAACACTAATGTTAGATTTGGTAGACATGTTTTAGTATATGAATTAGTAATAAACTAATTCAATCAGTAATATTTAACCACTCTCATGATTTATTGTTAGCAATTTGAAGGAAATTTTTTTTGTTTATTTTGAAGAGGTTTTAGATTTTACAAGAGTTTTGACTAATGTTTCTAATTTCAAGTTTAAATTTGTACTAACTATTTTTTATTTTATGTTTAACTGTTGTGATACATAAGTGATAAAGGAAAATTGTATACTGTACCATTAGACATGTTTGTTGGCTTTTTTATTTACATATTGAACAAATCTTAATACTTTATGATAGACAAGATTCTAAAAATATAATAAGCAATCACATTGGCTTCATTAATTCGAAAGATTATTTAAAAAATTATGAACATATGTGAATTTGAGCAATATTATTGGATATAAGTATGTATTTCTGCAGTGATCAATATATAGGAAAACTTTCCTTATAGTTAGGATGTGGCTAATTGAAGTCTTCATGTGATGGTAGCAATAGTGTAACCACATAGGATGTGGTTGGATTAACCAGTAACTGGTCTTTAGGTTGACCAATAATGGGAAGCATTTTACTTGTGCAGCCAGGGGAGGGAGATTTATTGGTGGCATTGCTAGGAATGTCCAAGTTCACACTAGCAGCCATCCTGGTTTAGTTACATTTACAACACGGACATCTTTGAAACATTTTTGTTCCGTAGTGTGCTTTGAGTTCCCTGTATACTACGTTAGATTGCTAACTTCATTAAAAGTACTCTGTTTCTGTGATGATGTTTTTGTTTCCTTCAATGAACACCCTGGTTTAGTAATTTGTTTCAACTCCATTCATTGCTTCTCTGGTCCTGGAACTCAAAAATTCATAGAATGATCTACTTCCTTCAGTGCTTGAATATCAAGAGTAACATTGGGAAACCTTTTTGTGGTGTTGGTAGACTACCTTCCACCACCAAATTAATGGGGGGCAGCTGAAGAAAGGATATGCTGGTGGAATATGCCGAAGTACCTTCATGTCCATATCAAACATGTTGCACAACAACAGCACAATAAACTGAGATTTTATTTATTTATTTTTGAGATGAAAGGATAATGAAAAATGGGTACACTAAAAATCTTTTTTCAAGTAAAAGGACAATGAGGATAAGGTGGCAGTCTAAGGCAGGATCTCCAACAACCACAAACTTGTCAACAACTCAAGACTTGCTTTCTTCCCTAGTGGATCCCATCAACAATTCTTGGCTTCATGTATAGCCTTTTTCGAATGGCTACAAACCATTTCTCAATCCCATCCAGTTTAATGAAATGAAATCTTCTCCTGCCTGGATTCTAACCACCAATTTCAAACAAAGGATAGAAGTAATGCATTTATGTAGAATCAAGCTGGTTATTTGGAAAACCAACATTATACAAACTGGTCTTACATCTTAGGCCAAGCATATTTGATCAAAATGATGGCTAGATTACAATAGTAGACAACTCTGTTTCAAAACATAAGAACAAAAAGGGCAAGCTAACTTGAAGCAACAAGTACTGCAAAACTCTGGGAAAAAGTCCGAGAGGAAATTACAAATTGATGATCATACACAAACTCTACCCTCCCTTTCGCTCTATGTTTTGCTTTTTGATGAATCACAGGCAACATAAAATATAAGTGGATTCTGATTCTTATTAAAAACAAAAGAGACTGTCACAAATGGAATGGCCTCTCTTCAGTGCAACCTCCAACCCAAAACCACAAATTTCTCCCGACACTTCTAAGCAAGCTTAGCAAAGTTCTTTTGCTGCTGCAACAACAGCCTCAGGAGTCAAGCCAAACTCCTTGTATATTTTGCCTGCTGGTGCACTTGCCCCGAACCGGTCAATTCCAATAGCCTTCCCCTTGGATCCAACAATCTTCGCCCACCCAAATGTTGATCCAGCCTCAATACTCACCCTAGCTGATACAGCAGATGGTAAAACGCTTTCCTTGTAGGCATCTGATTGCTCATCAAAGAGCTCCCAAGAAACAAAGGAGACAACCCTAACGGTCTTGCCTTCCTTCCTTAGTTCATCTGCAGCTTTAGCAGCAATCTCCAACTCAGAACCAGTTCCAATCAGAATTACATTGGGATTGTTGCCAGACGAATTGTCTGAAACAATGTAGCCACCTTTTTCAACTCCCTCAATGGAAGTTCCAGGAAGTTGGGGCAGCTTTTGCCTAGAGAGGGCAAGAATAGAAGGTCTCTTCCTGTTCAGAACAGCAACCTTATATGCACCAGCTGTTTCATTTCCATCAGCTGGACGAAGCATCAAAACATTAGGCATTGCACGGAAGCTTGCCAAGTGTTCAATTGGCTGGTGGGTTGGTCCATCTTCCCCAAGACCAATGGAATCATGGGTCATAACATAGATAACTCCTGCTTCACACAAGGCAGAAATCCTAATGGCAGCTCTCATGTAGTCAGTGAAGACAAAGAATGTAGCACAGTACGGAATGAAGCCTGGGCTGTGAAGGGCAATGCCATTGCAGATGGATCCCATTCCATGTTCCCTAACACCAAACCTAACATTGCGTTCCTCAGGGGTGTCCTTCTGGAAATCACCGTACATTTTGAGCAAGGTCATGTTGGAAGAAGCAAGGTCAGCACTTCCACCAAGAAGGCCAGGGAGTACTTTTACAAGGGCATTGAGATTTTGTTGAGAGAGATTTCTCGTAGCATCAGCCGGGCTCTCTGGAGTGTATGTCTGGAAAGTGCACACAAAACAGGGCTCAAAATATAGACTTACATTCCACTTTAATCAGACTGTATTAGTCCTATGAAAGAGAACAACTAAGAATTAAGGTGTCAAATCATATTTAGCAAGGACAATAAAGGTTACTCACTGGAAGTGCCTTCTCCCAACCAGCTGGTAGTTCACCAGTGATGATTGCCTTGAGCTCAGCAGCTTCCTCTTTGTACTTCTGCTCATATTCAGCGAACTTGGCATTCCATTCAGCTTCAAGAGCAGCACCCTGAGGGGTATGGCGACTCCAGTGACTGCAGAAAATGGAAAGAAAGTTTTGAATACTAAACCAAAAAGCATAATCAGATGCATATACAGAAACCCCAAGAGATCTCCTTACGCTTTAACATCTTCCGGTACATGGAAAGGCTCATATGGCCATCCAAGGTTTTTCCTAGTAGCATCAACTTCCTTGGCACCCAGTGCACTCCCATGTACACTATATGAGTTTGCCTTGTTTGGAGACCCATAACCAATGGTGGTTGTCACCTGAAAGGAAAAAAAGGAATTTAATAAAAATGACAGTTTGAACCACAAAGTAGAGAGATAATAAGGTTGAATAAGTAATTAAGTAGAGAGATGCAAGCTTTTTCAGTTTTCAATTAAGGCATTCTAATATGATGCAGGCCTTTCCAACAAAAGGTTTAGCAGAGAAGTCAGTTTACCTAAGAAATATGAAACTTCAGATTATTCTAGATAAGATTCAAATAAATGAACAATGCAAGCACATTAGTTCCAAATAGGATATAGGAATGTAAGCCTGTAGAAAATATCTGACCTTGATCAGAGTGGGCTTGTCTTTGACAGCCTTTGCTTCCTTGATTGCAGCGCGAATTTCATCATAGCCAGTGTTTCCATTCTTGACCCAGATAACATGCCACCCTAGCCCCTCAAAACGTGTATCAACATTCTCAGTAAACGCAATTTCAGTGTCACCATCAATCGAAATGTGGTTGTCATCATAGAAAGCTATAAGCTTTCCAAGTCCCCAGTGTCCAGCAAGTGAACAAGCTTCATTTGAAATACCCTCCATTTGACAACCATCTCCCAAGATAACATATCTAGGAAAACAAAGGCTAATACATCAGTACGAGATCAAGCATGCAGACAAAAGAAAAGAGGGACCTAGCAAGTAATCATCATACGTGTAGTGATCAACAATCTCATTGTCTGGCTTGTTGAATCTAGCAGCCAAGTGTTTCTCAGCAAGAGCCAATCCAACAGCATTTGCAATACCCTGACCAAGAGGCCCTGGGAAAAAAAAAGCGACATTTAAATACATATATTTGCTTTATATTTAGTATGATATTATCAAAACAATTACGATCAATTCAGCAGAGGAGTCTTACTAACCAGTTGTGACTTCAACTCCAGGTGTTTCAAAGTTCTCGGGATGTCCAGGGGTTCTGCTTCCCCACTGACGGAAACTCTTCAAATCTTCTTCCTAAAGGATAATCCAATGATTACGAATTTTGATCATTACCCGAAAAGCCAAAGCTCTCAAAATAGAAATTACTTAAAAAGAAAGAGAGAATATGAAAGAAGCTTGCCAGGACACTGTCGTAACCAGCGAGGTGAAGCAGAGCATACTGCAACATACAACCGTGACCAGCGGACAGAATGAAACGGTCACGGTTGAACCAGTAAGGGTTCTTGGGGTTATACCTCATGACTTCATCGTACAAAATGTGACCCATGGGAGCACAGCCCATGGGCAACCCAGGATGCCCTGAATTCGCCTTCTCGACCGCATCAATAGACAAGAATCTGATGGTATTGACGGATTTCTCGACCAAGGAAGTCTCGGCGGCGGTGCCAATTGTTTCGACGGCAGCAGCACGGACCTGGCGCTTTTGGTTGGAGCGGGAGGGAAGGCGTCGACGGGATGAGGAAGCGCGAGGGATAGAAGATTTGAGGCCGGAGAAACCGGGAAAAGAGATAGTGGAGAGGGAGGGGCGGTGGTCGGAGGATTGGGCGGAGGCATGGGAAGAGATAGCGCGAGAAAGGAGGGCTTGAGATAGGGTGACAGATGAAGTAGAGGCCATTGTTGATTGAGAGGGTGAGGATGGTGAAGGGACCCCTCTTTGTTTGATAAATGTAGAGTGAGGCAAAGTATAATAGCCACCAACTCTCTTTGATCTTCTCGTCTACACAAAGGGACAAATAGTGTGAGCTGACCGTTAGATTCCAACATCCCTTATATCTCCACCATTGCTTGTGGGTAACGATTTCAGATCGCCCTCTCTGCCTTTCATTCTTTTTTCTTTTTTTACTAAAAGATATTCTGGATAAATAAATTCTTAAACTTTAGGCCACTGATGGGAAATTTTGGACTCCTTGCTGCATTATTCATGCAATCAAGTCCACATGTGCAGTTACGCATGCCAAGTAAACACAGACGGGAACTTGATCTGAAACAGCTCCTTATGTTGTAGAAATACCATAAATGCAAAGGTACAAATGTAAACAATAACAATATATCTATAAGTAAAGTTTTTCAACCCGATCAATGGTCAAACCGGTTAGGTCATTAATTTGTTTGTCCGATTAAAATATTATTAAAAAAATTAAAAGTTCTGTTTCAATCGTCAGTTCAACCGATTCAAATCCATCGGATTTTTAATCAATTCAACTGGTTCGTATTAGTTCCCAATCTAATTAGTTCAAAGTCATTTTTCAGATCGACATGTTCGGTCCAATTCAAACAGCACTATCTATAAGGTTATTTTTTTTTGAACTTTGATATTGTGATTTTTGTCATTTATCCATATAGGTTTTTTCCAAAAGTTTTTCTTAAAATATATTTTCAGGGTATCTTGATATTTCAAGTGTTGAGTTTGGTTGTAAGTGTTGAATAGCATGTGCAAAATTTGTCACATCCTAAAATTCGATCTAGTATATTCAGGTTAGTGGATTGGGTGTCCGAATTGGATCCCGAAATTAATTTCAAAAATTGTGGTCTAAGATTAGGTTTGGTAATTTGGGATTAAGTGGTCGGAAATAATTTTCCTTAAACAAGTTTTCAAAAATAAGTTTGGATTTAAAAATAATTAAGAAAAAAATTAATTAAAAGAGGGTTAATTTGTAAAAGTGTCAAACTTGAGAGTTGCCCAAAAAACAATTATACCAAAGTTTTGAAAATCAGTTTTGTTCCCTGGCTATAAAACCAACTCACCTTTTTCTTCCCTCCCTCGTTCTCTCCATTTTAAAAATCAGTTTTGAAAGTGTTCTAAGTGGTTAGGATCTATCCTAAAATGATTATTAAGATTATTAGAATCAATTTTAAGCAATGGGAACAAGTATTGATCAAGAAATCTAAGATTTCGATAAATCTAGTTAAATTTTCGGCTTATAAGAGGGTAGTGTGGACTTGAGTTTTTATTGAGTTTCTGATGTGTTTGTGGTTGTTAATGATCATATTGTGTTATGTTTAATGTGTTTGTAAAGTTTCGGATCCAACAAAGCCTTCTACGAGTAAGGCAAAGCTCGTTTAAGCTTTCAAAGAGCAAATGAAAGTTAATTCAGTGAGTGGAGTCATTGCTTGTACACACGATTCATTGTGTTAATCAGGAGCTTAGGTTAGCCTAAACACCTATCCTAAGTTCCGAGTGTAAGTTTTCTTATACCTTTGCCTCTGTAACACCTCAACCTGACCCATCCGCTGGACCCGGGTATGGAGTATCACAAACAGACCTATACTTAATTTACTAACTTAACTGCTATAAAGCAGACTAACGCAAATAATTTAGTAATAAAAAAAATAATACTTCTTATAGTAAAAGCCTCGAGTTTACTCAAAACTTAGCCTCTCGAGGTTTCTATCCCTATACAAATCATTGGTTTACAAAATAATTCCTTAGATTTGGCTAAGGGCTAATTGATTCGTATTCCAAACCCTAAGGACGTCGCCTGGTTACACCATAATAAATCTAAAGGTGAAGCCTCCATTTGTACCCTCTTTCCTATGTGCATGACTTGATCCATTAGCGATCTTCGATCTTCATTCCATCTAGCTTGGCCCCTCCCCTAAGTCCTTGATTAATTTCGCAAATCCTGCGAATATATGCCAACCACTTGTAAGTTCAAGTGAACTTAGTGAGTTCCTTCGTTGTACCATAAATTAACCCTATCGTACGAGGGTAGCAAACGTAAAATAAACTAAACATAAATGAACTCTCTGCTCGCTCAAGGCGGATGTTCTTTATCAAGGTGGCGGACTCCACCCGATCTTTCGAGCAACTCAGCTCACTATGAGACTTTCTTCTGGTCAAACTCTCCTTTTGACCGTAATCCTGGTACTTCACCATATTGGCGAGTCCTATCTTTACTTCTCATTTTTTCCTTTCTTGCTTACACCCCACATATAGAGTGTTTGAAAACCTCTATGGTAACTATCCTGACTTTTCGCCTAAGGATCCTTAGGACGTACATTTCCTTGGCGGACCTCTATAATCAGACCAGACCTTAGCCTTCACCCTCTTCCCACACGCTAGTCCCTAAGGACTTGTTGACACTTCTATGTTGTGCTGACCTTTAGCAGGCCTCGCCATTCTGGTGAACCCGTTCTCGTTCCATTCTACCGTTCGCAGTGTGAGATTACTTCCAGTAATCCGCTTTATACACAAGACTAACCTAGGACCTCACCTGCCGTATGTGATTAACAACTGACTTATTTTCCTAGCAGACTATTGCTCATACGACTATACTAGTCTACCATCTTACTTACTCGTTTCCTCCCTACGGGCCATCTTTGTGGCGGCGTACCCGCAATAGACTTTCCTTAAAGAGGGATAGTCTTAACAATCATTCTGTCTCCGAACAGAATCTTTATTCTGGGAGTGGAATTCCCATTTCTCTTACAAGGTTTTCTTCTTGCGTACAACTTTATTGAGCACTTCCTGGTGGCTCTTAATTGAGGATCACTCATTGCGATCCTTGAATAATTTCCCTTCTTACATTTTCCTAATTTCGCCAGCTCTCACACTACCTATCTTTCTTTATTTTTCATTGGCTTTTCTCCTATGCCTTGTCAACTATCACAACTACGCTTTACCGCTTGCATCACTTTTGGCGAATACCTCATAATTCACTTGCCATACTTATGCTTTCTCTTAACTCTTCTGCCATCTGCGTGGTTTCTCATGCTTGGCGCACTGGCAATATATCCTGTGCTTGTGGTCTTGGGGAACTCTATGGGTTGCCATAGCAGAGTTATGGTCTTATACTCTTCTCACCTCATTTCTCATGTCCCAGCAGACTTACCTTGTGTTTACTATCCCGACGGACTATCTTTGTTCTGTGTTTACTGTCCCAGCGGGTTATCTTTGTGGATGCCATGGAGTCTTTCATCCATGGTCTTACTCATTATACCTAGCTGCCATAGCCTCTTTCATCTATGGTCATATATCGTATACCATATACCTTATACCTTATACCATGCTGCCATGGCATCTTTCATCCATGGTCTTACACTATGTACCTCATACTAGACTGTTATAGCCTTTTTCATCTATGGTCTTATGCCATATACCGTTGTCACGGTGTCCCCCCGAAGTACCAGTCGATACCATCGTCACGTTAAATACCATTCCATGATTCATATTACCCGAATCCTTCTCCTATTACCTCATTCACTCCACCTAACATTGATGCTTGAGCATCGCAGTGTTCCTCCGCAAGGCTTAGAGCTTCACCCGAGACGGTAACTAACAGGGTCACTCCCCCTTTTCCTATCCTAACTTCATCTAACCCATGAAGGTTTTTGCCACAGTCATGCAACGGATGCACATATCATCATGTTTCATGTTTATGCAAACATGGCATACTCAAACAACATAGATCCTAATAGCAGGTTTGGAGTTAGGAACTCACCTAAAACCTTATCGTTTCCACAACTTATGTAACTTCCTAAACCCGACGTAGATGTTATGGCTAGATTGAGAATGCTACATTAGCCACCGAAATGGCTAAGCTAACTTACATTACTTTTCAAGACTTTAAATAAACTCATTTTAGAGAAAACCGTAGTTTTACTTTGAGTTAGCTTAAAACCATTCATTAATTAGGTCGTGTATGCTTAGGATTCATTTTATTGTTGACAGTGTTGTTTTAGAAAAACTGTTCGGTTTTCGCTCTTCTTTAAAAAAAAACTCAAATAAACTAATGCAGCGGAAAAACCATTTTTCAAGTCATTTTGGAAAATTAGTTGCTTTATCGATTTGTTTTTCAAAAATGGTTCATTTGCAATGCAGCGGAAACTAGGGAACAATATCAAATTTTACTTAATTCTGATATCATGCATTATCCGGTTATTATGCTTGAGTAGTCCATGCACGCAAAAATCCCCAAAAGAAAAGTTACCAAGCCACAGCCCAGAAATAATTAAAAATTACAGGCTAAAACCAATAAAGACTTAATAATACTTAATTAAAAATAATAATTCGAGGTCCAAGTTGATTCTCCGAATGCCGAGTCCGGTCCTAATTTTGAGGTTTACCTGAAAAGTTAAACACTATTGGGGGTGAGCTTATGAAAAGATCAGTGTGAGTCGAATAATTATTTAAACGGGCTAAAACATCAAAAATACAATGAAACATATTAGCATCAACAGAAGAAAACAGAACCATCATAGGAATTTCATGTCATTACATAGCCATTATCAAATTGATGTCAAACGGTGTATGAGCATAGGTCATCACTCATTCGAGGTAACAATCATTAATTTCGATACCATTCAATACAAAAAAATAAAATACGTAGCATAAATCAATAACATTCGAATATGCCGTGCACATGATGCAATGCAAAAAGGTTCCCACCCATATCATCCGTTACACACCACGAGTTCCCCAGAACCTGTCTACCAAACTCCAAAACATTATGAGCATAGCTCGATGTGGTAAAACCACCGAATAATCAATAATGCAGAAAATCTATCGGATATCAAATAGTGCGATACAATCGCTAATAACATATAATATGCTATAAAATCGCCAATCCCCTTGGTACTCTAAGTGCAGTGCACTGACTACAAATAATGCAAACTTAATATGCTGCCGGTACTCCACGGAACTCCTTTGTCTACCACAAAATCCCAACCCAATGCATATGCAGTATGTCACACAATCTCATACATAATCATATCTCAATACTTTTCACATTCATTTGACATGCTCAGCATGTCCTCAGTAATCACATACTTTCAGTAAATAGAACTAGTGTTCCAATCTTTCAAATTACCATTGTGTTGGTATCAATCAATATCGTTCAATTTCACATACTTTATGAAATTTCATTGTGCATAAATAGCACCCTTTTCAGTACACTATATAACAAATATCTCATGCGTTTAAATCATACATAAGCGTAATATCTCAACACATTATACCATTCAGTCAAATATTCTCATATCTCATAACTCAAATATGCAATTATAAACTCAATCAAACATCCATACTATCAAACTAGCAATTTTGCCAACATGTCAATCTTTTAAGGCTCGAAACATACCTGGTTCGGCCACTCACAAAATCAATAATTTGGCTATTAAGACAATCCAATCAGCAAGCTAATTTATCATATATAACATGATATTTAACATTTTCAAACAATTTTGTAAGTTTAGGACCCACACCTTATTTTTTCGCTTCCTCGCAGCACACTAGCGAATCTTCCAATTTTCCTTAATAATTCCATAAACGAACCTGAACCAAAATTCAGTATAAATTCAATCAAGTTGCCATTAAACTAGCCCCCAAACACCCACTTATGAGTTCAAACCAATCGTTGAAATTATAACTATTTTATGAATCCAAACTAATTAGATTCCTTACACTGTATCGATGCAAACCGTACGTACAATCGTTCTTCTCCTTTACGGATGATTTATGGCGTATGGGTCAGAACCTAATTCAATAATATATTGGAAAAATAGTAGCTAATTAATTATTAAATTCCTTCATTTAATCAATTCATAACCTTTACCCAACAATTATGTTGAAATAACAAAGTAGTTACCTTAATTGCACTTACGCTTCACGATTTGTGGGATCCGAATGGCAAATCGATCAAGAAAGTTTTTCCCTAATTGAATTGGTTTAAAAGCTGACTAGGAGGGTTGAAGAACTCAAATTAATGCTTGAAAAATATATGCAAGAACCAAGAAACAAAATAACCCCCTTTCTTGCACATAGGCACACGCACCACCACCCAAGGTGGCCAAAATTGGGGCTGAATTTTAAAACTGTTTGAGATCTCATTAAATTATATAAAAATACCTTTGAAATAATTTAAAATCCATAAAATTCTAGATCTATAAATTTAGGTTTTGAATGGACAAGATTACTTTAGAAATTGAAGAGAGAAGAGACTTTACCTAAGCTAGTCAAGAGAAACGATAATGGCACTTTCTTGGCAATGTTCGGGATCGATCTTGGAGTTCAAGATTTTAGATTTGGGGCTGATTTTAATGAGAGAAAAAATGACAGAAATATGGTGGAGAATATGTTAATAAATCTTATGGCAAAAAGAAAAAAGAAAAAAAAAAGAAATAGATGGTAAAACTAGGTGTAGGCGACGACAACAATGGAGAAAAGGAAAAAAAATTAAAATTAAAGAGAAGGAGAGGAGGAGAGGAACGGCTAGGGAAATCAAGAGGAGGATTAAAGGCTGATTATTAGTAAAAAAATAATATTTATACCTAGATTAACTAGGCTAATTATTTGCATGGGAAGGGAATTGAAATTAGGGCCTCAAGGATAAATTCACTAATGTTTAACCATCAAACCAATAACTCATTCTTGATATAATTTGAAATATTTATTTTAAAAAACAAGGCATGTCGTATACTAGGGTTTAAGGCAAAATTTGCAAAATAATAAAAATGATGCGAGAGAAGGTATTTGAACTTGGGTTTAATGAAACGTTACACTAACACTTAACCAAAAAACTAATACCTCATCTATTTCCTAAAAATGCATAGATAATTTAAAAAATTAAGGCATGATCACTCTCTTTCGATTCACAAACCCGATTCTACTAACCCCCAATTTTTGGGTTGTTACAATTTAGCTTTCTCGAATGCCAAAGCTTTTATTCTTCTGGCGGCCACTTACTGGTTTCCCTACTTTTCCATCTTAATCCGTATGAATTCTGCTCCATACAAAACCTTCCATGGCATCTTCTTCCTCAAAGCAATCAAAGAAGAAGAAGAAGAAGAGAGAAAATAAAACAAAATTGGGAAAAAAATCATCCCTGTGAGCCATCTCCTAGCTATTTATAGCCATTCCCGTGATGTTATCACCCACCTTATGAGAACTGTGCAATTATGTCCAATCTAATTTCTAGCTTTTCCGTTTCTTTCAATAGTGGCAGCCAACTTACGGTCTCCATCAATTTAGTCCTTAAATTATTTCAAATTTCCTAGTTATTAGATATCCAGGTGTTATAACCTCATTTTGAAATCTGGTGTTCATGTGATGTGTGATTGAATATATAATGTGATAATATAACAAGTAATGTGTGAAAATGTTTGTATATGACAAGTGGTTTACTGGTTTAATGCACACCCATGTGAATAAACACTACGTTTGGTTTGCTGTAATGGAATAGAGTTGTAATGTAATAGAGTTGTAATCAGTAATTCAACTATTTGGTTGAATGGAATGATGTTGTAATAGCAAAAGGAAAAAAACTTAAATGACCAGAGTATCCTTAGCAGAATTTTTTTCGGTAGATGATTATTGTTATTATTATTAAATTTTAATAGAATTATTATTAAAAATAATTTAATAATAAATAATAAATAATAAATAATTTAGTCATATTTTAATATAATTATTATTAGATATAATTTAATAAAAATGAAAAATATATAATTTAATAATATTTTTAATATAATTATTTTATAGTAAATTATATTAAAATATTTAAAATATTTTATATTAAATTATATTTTGAAATTAAATATTTTATATTAAATTATATTAAAATATTTCAAATATTTTATTTTTATATTTGTTAAGTCCAAGTTTTAAAGGAATAATTTGGAAATTAATTTCTTTTATTCAATGTTGGATGGAATAGCCATTCTTTGGTGAGACCAAAGAATAGCTATTACAGGAGTAATATGGAAGTAATGGTCATTCCATTGAATGAGTATTATGTTCAACCAAACAAAGGAGTGGCTTACCATTCAATGAATAAGTTCCCCCAACAAAACATGGTGTAAACAATTGTGGCTCATTGAGCATTATAATGGCACTTGTAAATTCATCAAGTGTGAATGTGATAGTGATGTGTAAATGATGAACATGAATAGAGAAATTGTTCATAAAACAGAAACTAAATGTGCGTAAAAGAGAATATATTAGCCTTGTATTTTTCTGAAACCATTAGATATTGTTGCATGCCATAAGATTTGAATACTCATACATGTGTTTTGTATGTGGGCGTTGAAGCCCCAGGACATGTTGGAGAGATAAGAGAATGTTAAGCTAAGCTTCATTCATTGGGACATGGTTGGTGTGTTGGAGAGTGTTAGCTTAATACTTCACTTTATTTGGGACATGATGGACTCTTTAAGTCATTGGTGTGTTGGAGATTCGTTTATCCAATGTGTTGAATTATGTATGTATATATGTTTCATAAGTCTCAAGAAGCCAATATATCAATGTTGAAATGTTTGAATTATGCTTAAATGTGACATGAATGATTGACCTTAGCATGCTTTTGTTTAACCCTTGGCAATGTGTATATATTGTGGTGCTTTTGAACATTCACTGAGCTTAGTAAAGCTTACACTCGTACTTCAGATGTTTTGTAGAGAAATAGTGCTTCTGAAGAGTGTGAAGTGGGCAAGTGAGGTGATTCTTACAAGGCATAAGTGTTTGATTATGTGATATTGTTTTTGAACTTTAAATAAAGGCAATGTGGGTTGACATGTGGGATTAAACTTTCTTATAAACTATTAAAAAGGACTTTGGACTTTGTTTTGTGGTTATTTGGTTGTTTGTGGATAATGTTGATGATGCATGATTTGTTTAGTTGAAGTTGTGTACTAAAAATTGCATGAAACATGGTTAAAAGTGCTAAAAAGGTTAAAACATAATTTTAGAAATTTTGACATGTTTTAAATGACCAAATGGTTCAAAAAGATCACATAAGATCCTTAGAAAATTATGATATGCTGATATGGTATGTTGAGTAATTGAGTTGTAAGTTAAAAGGTTGTATGCTAGCATGTAGTGTGAATTGAAGTACCAAAATTTTCCATTGTGTATTATGGTATGGTTAAGCATGTTTTAAATGGTGTTTGAAGGAAATAGGACTTGTTAGGAATGAGACATATGCACAAAATGGTATGTTTGGGAGTGACAAAAGTTGGAAATTGTAGGTTGTTGGGATGTTTCTGTAGAAATTGCAAATGACGTCGCGACGACGTTTAGATGTCGTCGGGACAAGGGATTAGCATTGGGACACCTTATGTCATGTCGTCTTAATGAGGTGCCTCCTTCAGACCACGTTGCGATGTGGTAAGTCGTGTCATCACGACGTGATATACTGTCCATTTCTCGGTTGTTTTTCTAACGTAACAATTTAGTCTTAGGTTTTAGGTAATGCAAATGGATTCTAAAATCCTATAAAATGCTTTGGAAAACATACATACTTGAAATTTAGATGTCTAATTTTGTAAATCCAAAGATTATTTTGTAATATGGTTATTTCTTATATGTTTTTCATTCTTTCAATTTGTCTTTAAAACACTTGTTTTTAAAATTAACGGAAAATAGTTAATCGAATTAAACCGATTCTTTAAAAATGTTTCTAAATGAATTTTAGAACTGAAACGTATTTCTAAATTTTTATTATGTGTGTGTTCGGATATTAGATGTGAAGTGACTATTTTGCTTCTAATTGTAGTTGAACGATTTATGTTAGATAAAGCATGTAACTAGGTTTTGTTGTTCATTCATGATTATGTATGATTTAATTGCATGTCTATGAATTTTGTTATAGGTAAGATTAATAGGAAAATAATTATTTATGCGTATAATTATTTTGATGTATTTTGTGTCACCTCGGTGAATAATATGACGTTCTAGATTTGAGTCAGACCGTCCCGGCTAGGTTTGGGGTGCCACAAAATTTATTCTCCAATGATTTGGTGATGATGAAAAAACAACAGTATGGACTCAACATCCATAGGTTTCGAGGTCCTAACGATCACTTTTCAGAATTTCTCTTAGGAATATTGTACTTTACTGTTACAAATAGAGATTTGACATAATGGAACATGAACTAAATTCTTGTATGCCTCTAATTCAGATATTTTATGAGTCGTGAAAGTCATCAACTTCAAGCGAACTTAAGTTGGTTGATCCACTTTCCCTCTCTTATAAGTTATGCAATTTTCTTGTAAAAGAATCATTCGAAAACAACCCTTTCAAAACTACTCATCCCTAATCCTCTTAAAATCATTCCAACAACTTGCGAAGTTTGTGTAACTCAGTAAATCAGTTAAGTATTTTTTTTCTAAAATCAATGAATTAATGGTATGAAAGTTGTCATTAGTTTTTAGTTTATTGTTGACAGTAAATTTTTAAGTGTTTTGGAGTTAATATAATGTTGTTATTATTGATACAATTGTTGAATATGTTTTGTATATGGTAAAAAGTTGTGTGATTGTATATGGTTTTCATTATACTAAGTTAGTGTTAATTTTGTTGGATTATTTATTATTAAGAATGATTAAAATTGTACATGAGGTTATGCTATTATTATTGTTACATTTGTTGATATGCTTTGCATATGGTATAAGGAAGTTGTGTTAGTGTTTATACTTTCCATTGAAGTAAAATAGTGATCTTTTTTTTTTTGCATTCTTTGTTATTAAAATCTTGAAATTGTTAAAATTATTTGTAATGTTCGAAATTTAATATTTGATAGTCTCAAGATGATAGATCAATTTATGACACAAATCCATTTGAATGGAGATATAATTTTGATTAATGAAGGAGTTGTATTCCAATAGGATACATTTTTTAACATGATTTTTAAGAGTGATGCTTACTTGGACAGTATGAAAAGGAAGATCTTAAGGAAAACTAAGTTGAAAGTACTAAGTAGATATCCAATATGAAGTATAGATTTCTGATGTCCAATAGAAGGGTGTGTAAATATATTATGGTGGATCTCAATAATAATAATGATATTGAGATGATGGTGTTTGAGCACCAAAACAGAGGGATGTTGCAATAGAGTTGTTCGTGGAGGTCAATAATATTCCCGATATTGGGTACAAGATTTTATATTATGCAAGCACTTTGACTATCCCAATGGATACATATTGTCAAGAGATTCCACCGATTTTGGATAGTTTGGGTCATTTTCTCGATTACTATCCCAAAGCTCTACCATGTTGGAGAATCTCTTAATGCCTACTGTTTGAGTTGAGTGACTCGAATCCTTAAAATAAAATACAATGGTAAAATAAAATAAAAGTAAAATCCATATAGAACTATACTTTTTTTTTACATTGGTTAGAATAAGGTTTTTCAACCTTACTGCACTTCATCTATTTGACATTGATTAAAATACGATTTTTTTCAACCTATGCATAGATGTAGTCTAAACTCCTCTTGTATTATTCGAATTCGACATTAGTGAATTTTCTTATCATCTACCCGTGGTTTTTCCCAAAAGGGTTTTCCACGTAAAATCTGTTTGCTTTGCAATTGTTTTATATTGCTATTATCGATATTTGTTCTACAAACTGGTATCAAAAGCTTTTTGGGTTGCTTATCTTGATCATAGTAATGGCGACTTTGAAATATGATATCCCGCTGTTGAATCGCAACACCAGATTCGTGTTGTGGCAGATAAATATGCAGACAATTTTTTGCGTAGATGCATTTGGAGGATGCCCTACTGGGGATAGACAAGAGGCCTTCGACATTGACGGAGTAAGAGAAGAAGCATAAAGATTGAAAGGCTTTAACACAATTACATCTGCATTTACATCCGTAGAATGAAATTCTACAGGACGTGATAAAGGAGAAGACAGTCGTTGTATTATAGGCAAAGCTGCAACAATTATGCATGTATTGGCAACAAGAAAGGGTACATTAAATCTGATGATAATCGTGGGAGGACACAGGAACGAAATCCTCGTAGTAAATCTTAAGGTAGATTGAGATCTTCATACAGAGGTAAAACTTGTAACTTTTTCAACAAGAAAGGGCACATTAAATCTTAGTGCTATAAGTTGCAGAACAAGATCAAAAGGGAGGCTGCGAATCAAAAGGGGAAAAAAATCCAGAACAATCCGGTGAAGCTAATGTAACAGAAGACTACAATGATGGTGAACATCTAGTTGCTTTTGCCGACAACTCTAAAGTAAGCGAGGAGTGGATCCTCGATTCTAGTTGCACATTCCATATGAGTCCCAATCGGGATTGGTTTACAACATATGAAACAGTGTCTGAAGATGTGGTTTTGATGGGAAATAATGTTTCATGTAAAATCGCAGGTATTGCCACAATCAAAATTAAGATGTTCAATGGATTCATCAGAACACTTAGTGGCGCACGACATGTACCAGAATTGAAGGGGAATTCGATTTTGTTGAGTACTCTTGATTCAAAAGGGCACAAGTACATAGTTGAAAGTGGAGTTCTAAAGATTAGCAAGGGTTCCTTTGTTATGATGAAAGGGCAGAGAAAGACTGTCAAGTTATATGTGTTGCAAGGTTCAACTGTTACTGGTGATGCATCCATCACTTCCTCTTTCTTGTTAAATGATGATGTTATGAGACTTTGGCATATGCGTATAGGGCATATGAGTGAGAACGACATGGAAAATTTGAAAAAAAGAGGACTTCTTGATGGATAAGGCATTAGTAAACTGAAGTTCTGTGAGCACTATGTTTTTGGGAAGTAAAAGAGAGTTTGGTTCACCAAATGAATCCATAACACGAAGGGTGCCTTCGAAAGATGGAGCTAATTATATGCTGACTATCATTAATGATTTTTCTAGAAAAGTTTGAGCATTCTTCTTAAAGCAGAAAAATGATGTGTTGTCCATTTTTAAGAATTGAAAGAATATGATCGAGAAGCAGTCAGGAAAATAGATAAAGCACATCTACATAGATAATGGTTTGGAATTCTATTATGATGATTTTAATAAATTCTGCAAATCAGAAGGAATCGTGAGACACTTAGCAGTTCGTCATAGTTTACAGCAAAACGACGTTGCAGAACAAATAAATAGAACAATTATGGAAAATGTTCAATACATGTTCTCGAATGCTGATTTATCGAAGTCGTTCTGGGCTGAAGCGACCTCTACAACATGGTTTTTTATTAACTGATCTTCGTCCATTGCCATTGAGAAAAAGACTCCACAAGAGGTATGGTCTTGTAATCCTGATGATTATTCTGATTTGAAGATTTTTTGGTGTCCCATGTATGCTCATGTTTATAATGGGAAATTGGAGCCTAGATCTATTAAATGTGATTTTCTTAGTTATAAGGCTGGTGGTAAAGGGTATAAGTTATGGTGTCCTGAAATGAGGAAAGCTTTAATTAGCAGAGATGTTATTTTTTTATGAAACTGCTATGCTGCCTGACTTACCTCTTAAAGACTCTTTTAATAAAGACCAAAAAAGTTCAAACACGCATGTAAAGTAGGTGGAGCTTCAGATTGATCTAGGATCTACAACAGAGTCTACTCCTCAAGTTAGTATAGAAACTTAAAGTAGATTTGCTTCTTCACCACAATATTCTATTACCAAGAACAAACCTAGAAGAGAAATTAAACCTTCAAAGAGGTACGCTGAGGCTGATCTAGTTATTTATGCTTTAAATGTGGCTGAAGATATAGATGTAAATCAAGAGTCATCTACTTATTTCGAGACAATTAGTTGTGAATATTTAGAAAAGTGGATGATTGCCTTGTAAGAAGAGATGAAATCACTACATAAGAATAGAACATGGGATCTAGTAAAGCTTCCTAAAGGTAAAAAGGTTGTTAATTGTAAATAGGTGTTCAAGAAGAAAGAAGGGACTCCTGGAGTTGAAGAACCCAGATATAAAGCAAGGTTGGTTGCAAAAGGTTACAGTCAAATTCCAGGCGTAGACTTTACAGATGTGTTTTCTCCAATTGTGAAGCATAGTTCGATTTGAGCCTTACTTGGTATTGTGGCCATGTATGATTTGAAATTTGAGTAGTTAGATGTAAAAAAAAATGTTCTTGCATGGAGAACTTGAGGAAGATATTTACATGCAACAACTAAAGGTTTTTACAGTCTCAGAAAAGGAGGACCATGTTTACTTGCTGAAAAAGTCCCTTTATGGCTTGAAACAGTCACGAAGGCAGTGGTATAAGAGGTTTGATTCTTTTATAACTACTCATGATTTCAAAAGAAATCGCTTTGACAATTGTGTTTATTTTAAGAAAAACAATGATAGTTCTTTTGTTTATATACTCCTCTATGTTGATGACATGTTGATAGCAACCAAAGATAAAGGAGAAATAAGAAAGGTCAAAGCCCAACTTAGTAAAGAATTTGAGATGAAGGATTTGGGAGCAGCAAAGAAGACACTTAGGATGGAGATTCTCCGAGATAGAAAAGCATGTAAATTGTACCTAAGTCAAAAAGGGTACATTGAGAAAGGTATTTGTAAGTTTAATATGTAGAATGCCAAGCCTATTAGTACTCCATTAGCAGCCCACTTCAGACTTTCATCGATTTTGTCTTTGTAACCAAATGATGAGATTGACTACATGTCACGTGTTCCATATTCTAGTGCAGTGGGATCTCTCGTATATGTTATGGTTTGTTCACATCCAAATTTATCATATGCAATTAGTGCAATTAGTAGATACATAGTGAATCCCGACAAAGAAACTGAAAAGCGATCAATTGGATTTTCAGATACTTACGAAAAATGTATGTGCTTTATTTCCACTTTCTTACTACTTTGTGATCGTTCTATATTGCCATTATCCCTACCTATCTCAAGTACTATACACAAGAATCCATGATGTTTGATATTCATGAATTGTTTGATAATCTTATGGCTATGTCACTACTCAATTCAATTCTAGTTGTTAAACCATATTGTCTGAAATTGGCTATATGTTATGCTAGGGGACAATCTCTAATAAATGATTTTGAGCCAAAAGCTCAACCTACCTCATTTGACATGCTCCCAAACCAAAACATCTTGATGATGACATTGAAGATTACATCGAAGCCAAAGCTGAAGCCCAAACCCAAGACTGAGGAGAAAGATGTTAAAGTAGTAAATGGCAGTGTGTTGGGATTTTATACCCTTGGTATAGTTATTTCATTATATATGTGTGTAATTTTTCAGACAGATTGGTCAATAAAATTCCATAGTTAAATTATTATATATTTTTTAACCTTGTCCTTACTAGTTTTTGCATGAAAAGCAAAATGAATAAAGCAAATAGTGGCTCATTAATTACCTAAAGTTTAACTAATATTAAGTTGCATCATAGGGAAAAATTATGATACGGGAAGACAACTTATATTAGTAGGAAATCTAAATGGTTTGTAGCCTAAGGAATCAAAAGCAATTGATTCAAGGACTATTTTGTTGTCTCTAAAGTCTAATTAAGGAGATACCTTGTTTTGGGTATCAAAGTAAATGACTCCTAAAAAGATAAAGACATAACTGTAGATTGTCTAAACTGAAAATACCTCGGACAATACCCAAATTTAATTAATCCTTAATTTGTTTCAGAGTTGAAAGCTAGTATATTGGGTATATGACTTATCTAAATGCTGAGTAAGTGACTGACTATGCATATGTGACTCATATACTCAGATATATTGAAGGCTTGAGCTCAATTGATTTCAGAGTTGAAAGCTAGTATATTGGGTATATGACTTATGTATGTCATAACTTCATTTACAATAGTGGAATTCATGGCTTAATTAAAGAGTAAATTGTATACTCTCACTTGCATTGCATGGGTTATGAAAAATGAATGTGGCCACGAGTCATTCGTCCCAAGTCATGGATTAATCATGTACCCAACGTACCAATTTACGACCCACTTGTTGGAAAAAATCCAGTTCGAAAATGGTTTTCTTACACAGCGGAAAAAAATTGAAAACTGAGTCAGTTTGTGATATTTATAGCAATAAACTTTTCCCAAAAAGTATATGTGCTTTGTGCAAGATAGATCCTTAACGTTCTCGACTTTCAATAAAATGACCTTCTCTACTATTCTCATACTACGAATCACTTCAAGTGTGGAATCAAACAATAATGAATCAAACACGGAGCCAAAAATAATTTTCTTACTTTAAGTAGGAAAGTAAATCTCTTTCTTTTATAGAAACTAGTAGAATTGTTATTCTCGAAAAATAGAATTCATATTTAGAAATCAATTCTCACTATTTTCAGGCAGAATAACAATATCTCAAAGTTGTGTTTAAAACTTCTATTTTTAACCCTACCAGTGTCATTTATTTATAGGGAGAGATAGATGAACCTTAGTTGAATTAGTAGAATACAAATAATACTTATTTAATAGAAAAATCAATCTCCTAGTTGAATTAGAAGAGAGTGGGATTTAACCCTAATTAAATACACTAGGGTTGCCACCCCTCATACATATTATGAGGGGTTTGGGGCCTCTCTTATATCGGGTCCAATTATACATGCTTCCTAGACTTTTAACCCAACATTTTATAATTTAATCCAACATGATGCACATTTTTCTATCTTCCAAAATAAATATTATTAAATTAATTTTAATTAATTAATTTCCAATTAAATAATTTTTGAACTCAATTCTAATTTCGTAAAAGTCAATGCAACTTTCTTGTAAAAGAATTTATGAGAAAATATATTTAATTTCTATATTCAATGGATTCACAATGATCAATTAATTTAATTTCATTTTTGAACTTCAATTATTTACTTAAATAATAATTTGAAAAACTTAAATTAATTCTCACGCCATTCTCACACTTAGTGAGAAACCACATTCATTTCCAAATGTAATTCATTTATCTAACTTTATCATTTCTATCCATTTCTGTTCATTTGATTATAAATGCAATTCATTTCTGGTTTCAACAAACTAGCGGAGGGGCTAATTGGACATATGTGATTAGGGCTCAAATGATTTGTAATTAAGTTCTAGCTTTTCGCCTATTAATTATAAATTTCTTTAGTCACGAAGTCATTCCACTATCGTATCTTGACTTAGCTTTCCCTAATTACATACTATTACGAAAGTTATTCGATCAGTACTTCTCCAATGACCTTGTCATAAGTGTGTTGCCCTCATAGGATATCCTTAATCTCTTTAGGATAAATTCATTATCCCAATATGATCCTATTTTATCTTATAGTAACAATTACATCTTCCTTCATAAAAATTCAATTACTATTAAATAGTAATTAAATCATTTATCACAAAGACAAACAACCTATGGTCACGTTTACTTTTCATCTATCATGTAATACCAATAAGAGGATATCATTTACCAGTTTTTTGGGATATAAATTCCACTATTGGGAATGATGCTATATACTATAAATGTTGTCTACCCAATGCACCAACTTTCAGTTCTTTATCTATTTGAACTCAGGCTTTTACTTACATTAAAGTATACAACTCATGCATATGTAGTCTGTCATCCACTCAGGATTGAGGCATGCCACACTATAAATGTCACAAGTGAATAAATTTATAAACGAATTCATGATCTATTCTACTTGGGTCCTATCTGATGTACTGTCAGTTCAGTAAGTCATATATATGTCTATATCTTCTGAAGGTCATCCGCTCTGATGCTCAAGACAAAACATCTCACCAATTGGACTTAGTAGAAGGCATATTAGTCTTTCAATCGGTTTGTTCATTTCTAGTTAGACTAAAGACCTGTTTAGGTTCATCTACTAATATAAGTTGTCTTCTTGTATAACAATCTGACCACGTAATACCGCTTAGTATTAGTTATATATTAGATAATCAATGAGGTAATATTTACTTCCATTTTGCTTTACATGCAAAAACCATTGAGGACAATATACAAAGGGTATTAATGTAATTTATGGATAATTTTATTAAACCAATCTGTTCAGAAAATATAAGTGTACAAACGAATATACTACACTTAGGGCATTAGATCCAATACCACTATCATAAGAGCTCAGGTTTTCAATACATAAAGGTACACGTGTAATGCCCTCAACCTGACCCGATTCACTAGGTTCGGATCTCGGGTGTTATTACACATAACACTTAAAATTTTTTTTCTAAACAACTAACAATTGATCTTTACTTGAAACAATTTTCTTATTATTTTATTGAAAGATTCAATACTCAAGAACCAAGGAAAATATTTAAAATAAAACATTACAGCATACTTATTACAACTCAATACAATGCCAAAAGTTTATTAAAGATTGACTCTTAGGGTGTAACACTATCTTACGCCACTTTTCCACTGTATGCATAATAATCTGGTTTGCCGCTTTCTTGGCGTATTCCTAACATCGTCCCAACTGGTGCAAATCTCATACCCTACTACTTGGAACATAAACATAACACTTGTAAGTTAAGAAGAACTTAGCGAGAATTAAGACAAAATACCTCTACGTATGCTTTTATAATATTTGAAGAACATCTGCACACCAGTTACTTAATTTTATTTCGGAAGGATACAATCACAATTTCAGACTTATACTTACATGCCAAATACCATACTTTTAATTGTACCAATTCTCTCTGAACTACATGACTAACTTAAGATCCTTCTAGATATTACATTAATCTCTTATGTTTCTTAAAACCATAAAATATCTTTTCAAAATAATATACTTTCAGATACTTCTTTATATAGACCATCTCTTCACCCTTACATTAACCCAGAATAGTTATTCACAGATACTACACACTGGCAGATACATACATACTTGGCGAATACTTCCGTAGATTTGAATATCATCAGTTTACTAATCAAATCATATTATTGTTTAATATCCTACAAGCTCACACTGATAATTAGCAATATAGATCATTAAGATGAATCCTACAAATTTATTACAAAACCTAGTGTAACAACCCACTCGATGAAGACTCTATATCTGATTATTGTTTGGCATATAATTTGGTAAAATAAAGGTAGATAAGAGTAAGTAAGTGTTTTTTATGGTTAAGTATAGAGTTGTGATTGTTACACCAATTAGCGAACTCTTAGATTTGATAAGATTTGTGATTTGGCGAGCTCTTCTATTAAGTATGCGCCACCCTAGATGCTTTGGCGAATTAGTCAAGTTCGTAGTTGATTAGGTTTGTTTATTATTTTAGTAAGGTAATTAGTTAGTAAAGTTGAGATTTAGTTAGAATGGAACTATGCCACAAGTGAATAAATCCATAAATGAATTTAGGATCTATTCCGATTGGGTCTAGTCCGATGTACTGTTAGTCTAGTTAGTCACATCTATGTCTCTATCTTCTAGAAGTCACCCACTCTGATGTTCAAGACAAAACATATCCCCAATTGGACTTGATAGATGACATATTAGTCTTTCAATTAGTTTGCTCATTTCTGGTTAGACTAAGGACATGTTTAGGTTTGTCTACTAATATAAGTTGTCTTTTCGTATTACGATTTGACCACATAATACCAATTAGTATTAGTTTAAACATTAGACAACCATTAAGCTAATATTTGCTTCTATTTTGCTGTGCTTGCAAAATCCAAATGAGAACATTATACAAAAAATATTAATGTAATCCATGAGTTATTTTATTAACCATTCTATTTGAAAAAACTACAAGTTTACGAACAAACATACTAAACTTAGGGCATTTGATCCAACACCCAATCACTTGACCTATTAAGGGAACAAAGTTAACTTGCAAAATACCATTAAGAACTTTCTCACGCACAAAATGCAGATGATTTCCACATGCTTAATCTTAGCATGATGTGTAGGGTTAGTAGTGTTAAAATAGTGGAAATGTTGTTAGACCACACAACTGACATTTGAGTTACTGAAACACAAATCTCAACCAATAATTACTTTATACATAGAATCTCAGAAACACAATGAGCTAATCTGCGATACCCAGCTTCCGAGGATGACCTAGATGTTGGATTTGGTGCCCTAAGTGTAGTATTTTCATCTATGTACACTTGTAATTTTTTCAAACAGATTGGTTAATAAAAAAAATCATGGATTACATTAATATATCTTATATAATTGTCCTCATGTGGTTTTTGAATGCAAAGCAAAATAGAAACAAATATTGGCCCACTGGTTGTCTAATGTTTAAATTAATACTAAGCAGTATTATGGGGTCAGATTGTAATACGAAAAGAAAACTTATATTAGTAGACGAACCTAAACATGTTCTTCGTCTAATCAGAATGAGCAAACCGATTAAAAGAGTAATATGTCATTTATGAAGTTCAATTGGGGAGATGCCTTGTCTTGGGCATCGAAGCAGATGACTCCTAAAAGATAGATACATAGATGTAACTGGCTGGACTAATAGTATATCGGACTAGACCCAAGAATAATAAATCATAAATCTGTTTGTGGATTTATTCACTTGTGACGTTTGTATTGTAGCATACCTAAATCCTGAATGGATGACAGACTATGTATGCATGACTTGTATACTATAATGTAAGTAAAAGCCTGAGTTTGAATAGATAAGGAACTAAAAGCTGATGCGTTGGGTATACGTCTTCTACAGTATATAGTGTCATTCACAACAGTGGAACCCATAGCTCAAGACGTGAGTAAATGATATCCTATCATAGGCAATACATGGTTGATGAAAAGTAAATGTGGCCAAGGTTCGTTCGTCATTGTGATGAATTACTTGATTACTATTTGATAGTAATCTACTTTTCATGAAAGAGATGTAATGGTTACCATGAGATAAAATAGGATCATATTGGGAGAACAGATTTAACCCAAAGAGATTAAGGATATCCTATAAGGGTAACACACTTCTGACAAGGTCATTGGATGAACACTGATTGAGTTGCATTCGTAATGGTATGTCATTGGGGAGAGCTCAGTCAAAGTACTATAGTAGAATGACTTCGTGACTAAATAAGTTTATAATTAATATGCGAAAAACTGGAACTTAATTATATATCATTTAAGCCTTAATCACATATGTCCAATTGGTCCCTCTGCTAGCTCGTTGAAACCAGAAATGAATTGCATGTTGGATTAAATGAACAGAAATAGATAGAAATGGTGAAAATGGAGAAATAAGAAACATTTACAAATGAATATGGTTTTCTCCAAAATCAAAAGAAAATGAAAAATGACCTAGAAATGAATTCATGGTTTTCGAATTAAATAAGTTCGAAAATGAAAATAAATCATTTGATCATAGTGAATTAGTTAAATGTAGAAATACTAAATATATTTTCTCATAAATTCTTTTACGATAAAGTAGTCATGATTTTAACAAAATTAGAATTTGGTTGAGAAAATTATTTAATTGGGAAATTAATTAATTTAAATTAATTTAAAATGTTTATTTTGGGAAATAGAAAAACAAATATTGGGTTGGATCAAATTATAAAGTATCAGGTCAAAAGTCTAAGAAGTACTTGTAATTGGACCTCAATATGAGAGAAGCCCAAAAACCCCTCATGTTTAGGAGAATGACGACAAACCCTAGTATGTTTAACTAGGGTTGTCAACCCCTATACTCCTAGTTAAACTATAAGTTCGTTTTTTTTATTTGAAATAGACTTCTACAATTCAACAAGGGTTTTACTTATTTTCCCTATAAATAGATGGCATCAGTAGGGCTAAATGCACTACTTTAAGATATTGTTACTTTGCTCGAAAATAGTGAGAGTTTTATTTTCTGAATATTAAATCTATTATCTGAAATAACAATTCTATCGGTTTCTATTGAGAATAGATTTTTGTTTTCACACTTAAAGTAAAGAAAATTATTTCTGGTTCTGTGTTTCGATTCAAATTGTTTGAGCTTGCACTAGAAGTAGTTCTTGGTACGAGAATAATGGAGAAGGTCATTCGGTTTAAAGCTGAGAACGATAAGGGTCCGTCTAGCCGAAAACATAGGTGTGATTCACAAACCGGCATGTTTTTAAAATTTTAATTTTTCGTTGTGTAGGAAAATCGTATCCAAACCAGATTTTTTCCAACACTAGATACTAACCCTTGCTTCTTAGAACACCATGCAATAGGGTTAGGTCCAAGATACACACAGTAGCCAGAAGTCAATTGCCTATCCTCCATAGTGGAGGCCCAGTTGACATCAGAGTAGTAGACAAGATCAAACTACCCTTTGGAGAAATATAATCCAAGATCAAAAGTTTGAGTTGACGAAAGAGCTTCCGTAAGCTTGATTAAGAATCAGAATTGATTGTTTAGCATTATTTGAATGTGATGGACACTTAATTGTATATATGTATGATTATTTGTTGCGTATTTAACTGTAGTTGCTCCGTTAACAAATGTGACATCATGTAGCTCGGATCCAATGATTAGGTCAACCGATGGGTGTTACAGATGTACTTCTTTTGAGTTAGAAACAACCCATGGGTGTTTGATGAACCTTAGTACCAAGAAAAAATGAAGATCACCAAGATCTTTGAGTGAGAACTTATTGTTTACCTGGTTAACTACCTCACTAATTTGTGTAGTTGAGTTTCTAGTAAGAACTATGTCATCGACATAGGCCATTAGAAAAAGCTAAGATCTTAAAGAAGATTGAATAAGCAATGAACGATAAACTTATGAAGCTTTAAAGCCAAGTTGTTCAATAAGATACCCCCTAAAAGTATGAAACCAGGCTCGAGACGCTTACCTAAGCCCATACAAGGCCTTATTCAGCTTGCAAATAGGTTGTTCTCCATTAGCTCCTTGAACCTCAAACCTAGGAGGCTGGTCCATATATATTTCTTCAATCAATACACCATTAAGAAAAGCATTATTGACATCTATCTGTCTCAATGACCATCTATTCATCACGACAACAACGGACACTATTTGAATTGTATTAGCTCGAACCATAGGATCGAATGTATCCACAAAGTTAGAGCCAACATGTTGAGAGTATCCCTCAGCAACAAGTCATGCCTTATATTGATCCACTATCCCATCTAGTTTCTTTTTCACTTTAAACAGCCACTTGCATCCTATAGACCATCGTGCTACAAGAAGAGGACATAAACTTCAAGGGTTGTTGTTGATAAGAGCCTGCAACTCATTGTAAACAACACCTTGCAAATGAAAATGAGTCATAGCCTCATAAACATCAGTAGGAGTAGAAACTGACAAACAAACTACCTTGGTGAGGTTAACCTTAGGTTTAAAGATACCAACTTTACTTCAAGTGATCATGGAATATGTATTGGGTAAGGGAGGTGAATGAGGTTGAGACGAACTAGGAGTAGAATTGTTAGGTGATGACACAATTGGAACAAACATAGAAACTGTAGGTAAGGAACTAGAAAGTTCAGGTAAAGAAGTTGACACAGGAGATGCACCGGAACTATTAGAAAATGAAGAAATAGTTGTCACAAAAGAAGACAAGAGTGGGAAAACATATTAATAGTAATTAATTACATTTAATTACTTAATTTTTTCATAAATTTTTTAACGCTTCATTAATAATCATATGGGTTTAGTTGTATGTATTGATTTTTATATTTTATATTTATTTGTTAAAAAATTATTATATTTTAGTGTATAATGATTAAGAAAGTAAAAATAAAATTAAATAAATATTTAATTTTAAAAATTATGATAATTATTATTATCATCAATATAATCTAAGTACATAAAATTTAATATGTAAAATAAAGTTGAATTAATTATTGATATTCATTAAAATAATTAAAATTTAGAATTATAAAAAACCACGATGCCAATGTTTCATATTTTCAAACTTTCAAAATATTGTTATAAGTTCAAGATTAGAAAATAAAACTAATAGTTAATTAACAGTAATAGATTGAAAAGACGTGCTTATTTCAATTAAAGTGACATAATATTTTAAAATATATTATCATCTTTACCCGTATAGATTGATTGTATATATTAATAAAATAAATAAATTTTAATACAAAATCATGTAAATATTTGTATTTAAATATTATTACAAAAATAAAATTTATTTAAAATATCATTACAAACAATCTCTACCTTAACAAAAATAAATAAATGTTTGACAAACAAAAGTTTATAAATAAATGTACAAAATAATCCAGAAAATGTGAACATATGTGCATTTTGTTATTAAGAAAAATCATATGTTGCATTTAGTCATCATTATTTGGGTCCATCCAATAATGTAATAATTCCTCAAACATTCACTTTAATATTTGATTGTCAACTGATAACTTTTAATGTAATAATGCCATAGATTGTAAATAGTTGTTCAACATTGACTTCAATATTTGGTAATTTTAATTTGATAGATTTATGAATATTTGTGTGGAATAATCCTAAATATATAAATTGTTTCAGGACAAAATATGCTATTTGTTTAAAAATTTTAGGTGAAAATCATTTAATTGTAATCTATATTGGTAAACTTTAAAAGGATTTTTAGTCTTTAATAACTAAAATTAATTCTACCCTTTTAAATATTTCAAATATGAAATTGTTGAATGTGGAATACCTTTTAATAAAGGCAGAAATACGAGGGATTTTTATTGTAATTTTATCTTCTGCATTATATTTCTTTTGAATTATTTAATTATAAGTTTTGACCATAAACATGAGGAAAATATGTTTTAACACACCCAAACAATAATATCTATACCGATCGAGTTAAAACTCAATTTTATCCTCTGCACTTAATTGCGTACCGGTAGTTGAATAGGATTTCATTTGTAACGTGAAAGACGTTTTGGGTGACAGCATAGTCAAATTGGGGGCATTGGAAGTCTCTTCTAAACTTGTATAATATATTTCTTTTCAAAGTAATTCTACCCATTGTGTTCTTGTTTGTTACAATATCAATTTTATCACTTGTGATTATGTCTTTAAACAATGTTGTGATAAATCATAATTTTAGTTTTGGAATCTTTTAATATCTTTTTTTTTGTTAAAAATAAATAAGAGGATATATTTTTCTTTAATAATCATGACAGTTCAAATAAAATTAGTTATCCACGTGCCATCAATAAAAGTTGTCCACGTCAGCTTGTAGTCTTAGACATTGTAATGTATATGATACCTAAAACGCAGTGATTTAGGCATTATTTAAGAATTCGTTTAAAAAATTATATCAACTTAAAAGTTAAATTTTTCATTGACTTACCATAGATAATCTATAATAAAAATAAATAAATGATGGAATATTTTAAATGAAAAGATGTGGAAAATGATAAGTAAATAAGGAGCTACTTATCACTTGGGTAACCTTTGGTGCTCTATTCATGTGATTGATAGGAAAGTTATTTTATAATATTTTGTATAAATTGAAAGGTATTGATTTAAATTTCAGGAAAGTTACATTTTCATATTTAGGTCACTAAACACTTTTCTAAGAATATTATGATAATTTACAAATTTACCATTATTAAATAAAAGATAATATCGATATATTTAACTTTTATAATAAACTTTATTCTTAACAAATATTTGGATTAAATATTTAATAATAAACTTTAATTGATAGTTTTAAATTTTAATTTTAATTGAAAGTAAAATTGTTTCAAATTAAATATAATAATGCATATATAAAAATTGTTTTTGGACTAAATTAAAAAATGAAATCACATTTTTTTAGTTAAATGTTAACCCATTGGAATATAAAAAAAGTTGATATCCAAGTATTTCTCTAAACAAAATACAAATAATTAAATCATAAAATATAGAACCATAGGCGGTCTAACCCACAATTCCTATACAATTTAAATGGAACAATTCGCTTGAATTTAATGAAAATAATAAATGTAAGTGCTAAATCAAATTTGTAGTAGGAAAGTAACCAATATAAAATAGGGTTAATTTTTCTTAATATAAAATACCTTAAACCAATATAAAATAGGGTTAATTTTATCTTAATATTTTTTAACTTTCCAATAGTGCACGGAAAAATAACTTCTCACCTTTTATCATGAGAATCACATTGCCGTGTTTATTGGGAAAGTAACCCCAATAGAAAATTAAAATTCAAAAGAATAAATAAATTTTGGCATATCAAATGTTAGAATCACTTTCCAATTGATTAAATTCCTAAAAGTTGTCACTTTTCATCATAACAAAGCTACCTTAAGTAATAATTTTTCCAATTATTTTTATTTTGTTTCTTTTAATACTATCGCTTAAATACTTCACATTTAAAATTGTAAAATTACAATAAAAAGTCTAATTTTTCTATATTTAATTTTAAGAAATATACCAAACAGATTTTATAACTTAAATTTAGTATTTATTTTTCATACTTAATTTTTAACACTTATTCTTTTAGTTTATCAAACAACACCATAATTGATGTTCAAGTTAATTGAATACTAACTCAATCGAAGCATGATTAAAAACTATTCTTTTACAAAATAATAAAATATTAATTTTAAGTGTACTTTTATCTTTTATATTTTTATATAAAATCTATAAAATGCTTATACATAGCAAGAATTGAACTTAAAACTAAAATTTATAGTTCCAACTAGAGCCTCATTTGAATTTTATATATTTTTATATACCTTTTTCACACACGTCCATGAGTGTGACACAATTTAGTGTATATATATAAACTTTCATTCGTTATATATATTGAAAGGTAAATTCATTAATTCATTCAATTAATGGAACCATATAATTTAGGGAAAAAATAATAAACACTCGTCGTAAATGGGGAAGGACAAACTCTATCAACATAGAACATCCTGACACGTTGACAATTGGCTTTGTCACTACTCAAGCATGACATATCTGGAGTGATTGCAAGCACTTAACGTGATAACGAAATCAGCCTTGAATGGTCCAAAGCGGAGAACAAAAATCTACAAAAGAATCTAGCATTCACCAAACTATAGAGGACAACAACAAAACCATCCCAAAAATCACTTGTAAAACTAATATTACATGCATGAGCAAGACTAAAAATCGTGCTACAAGAGCAGACAAAAATTTCTAAAACTGAAGACTTATTAAATAATAGAAAAACAAACAAAAAAAAACATATAAAACTTAAGACAACACGAGTCCAAATCGACTCGTGAAATCATTTATTATTCTGAAATATTCTCAAAACATAAACAAATTAATAAACTAACGAAGAGCCACCCACTTATCAAAAAAACTACTGGTAGTCGGTAGAGTTTTAGCGAACGACAAGTATTACCATCTATCCATCATAACTTGTGAAGACAACAAAAATACACACAAAATAGATTTGCAAACTGAAAAGAGAGAAGACATGTGGGGGGGGGGAAGAGAGAGAGAGAGAGACCGTAATGAAAATAAGTTATATTATTTGATATTTGAACCTAAGTCAATTGTATTAGTAAAATTTTTAATTACCACTTAGCTAAAGCTTTATCTTAATATATTTGTACATTTTAATTTTAATTATGTACATTTTATTACTTCCATCAATTGTATATTTTAATAGTATATTTAATTGAGTGATGTCACAAGTTAACTTGACATCGACTCAAGATTAATAGCAACACAATGATAAACAATTAAATCTCTTTTTAATTTTAATATCATACATATTGAATTTGTAATTATTAGTAATTACTTTTAAGCCATATACTTTCTTATTTATTGTATGTTATTTTAAATGCAGATTTGTAGTTTCCACACGCGTTTCTAACCTAATGAATAATATAATTTATATTAATTTCATAAAATGAAATATATTATTTAATAAATTTAAAAATTAATATTTAATATTATATTTGGCATTAGAAACTAGAGGTGCTCATGGGCCGGGCCAGGCCGGGTTTGGGTCAGGCCTAGAAAAAAATTTCGGCTTGAAATATGGGCCTGAAATTTTGTCTAGGCCCGCCCCGGGAAAAATTTCCTAAGCCTGAGCTCGGCCTGGCCCGGCCCATTTTTTAATAAACACCAAAAATTTATTTTAAAAATAAAAAAAAGTATTTTAAAAATAAAAACTAAAAAAATATTTATTATATATTCAGGCCGGGCCAGGCCAGGGCCAAAAAAGTGGTGCCCGAGACCCGACCCGTTTTCTAAACGGGCCTCATTTTTTTGCCCAAACCCATATTTTGGGCCTATATTTTACCCGAACCCTCCCATATTTTGGGCGGGCCATCGGGCCGGACCGGGCCGTCCGCCCCATGAGCACCTCTATTAGAAACTAATAGATATAGATGAGTAATTGGGCCTTCAAGAGAGTTTATTTTGGTAGAATGGAACCATAGTTTGATTCTCTGTTGGGCCCATGCTTAGGTTCAAGGGTCCAGATGCAAAATAATAAACCACGAATAACCATAGAAGAGCATCCTCTCTACTCTCCCTCAAACTCTGAGAAACAGAAAATCAAAATAGAAGATCATCGAAAATAAAGAAAGCAAGTAAGCTTCCAACACTCGGCAGCATTTTTGAATTCTGTAATTGGATGAGGGTTACTAACCTGAAATAACTCAACCAATCTCCATCGTTGGACGCACATAAGAAACGAAACTAGAGCCAGGGATCCGAATTTCAAACACGAAGATCTAAATGACGGATCCGAATCTGGATCTGCAAGAATCGGGTTGGGAGGAACTCAGGAGAGAGGCTCGAAAGATCGAGGGTGATCTCGATGTCAAACTCTCTTCTTATGCTAAGCTCGGTGCTAGGTTCACCCAAGGAGGTTTGCTCTTTTACTGCTTCCTTTTTCATTTTATTATCTCTAGATTTTTGTACCAAATGCTTCTTGTTTTATGCTATATAGTTGCATTTTTATTTTCTTTTGGTAGATTACAGTAATTATGAATAAATCTGTTAAAAAAACTGAACAAACTCCAATGGCTGAATAGATTGGATATTTAATACCAAAGAGCATATATTTTATTCCTTGTATTTAAATAGCCTTTGAAATCTGGTTAGATTCTTTTTTCCCCTTTGTGATGATATATGTATTCACACTGAGCTTATCTAGATACTGGGTCGCCAACCGTTGGGTCAAGTAGATCATGGAAGTCTATGGAAATGGAAATTCAGTCATTGCTCGAGAAACTGCTGGACATAAATGATGCCATGAGCAGATGTGCTGCGTCTGCTGCTTCAACTACTTCAGTAACCCAGAAGCTTGCAAGGCATAGAGACATACTACATGAGTTTACTCAGGTTTGTTTGTTGTCTACTCTGTAATTTTTATCTAGACTTGTTATTAGAACTCAGGTTTCCATGTTTAATTACCAGGTGCTATAAGCTTCAATGAAATATGAACATTTCCTGATATTTTGTCCTACATCACTGCTAGATATTAAATTATGTGTAGTGTATAGTCTTGCAACTTCTAATTATTGCTGTTGTTTTTGTATTCTTTTTACCACTGCAATTGGAAAAACTCTCTTCCAACCTCTAAGTCATTGTCACCATTATGTTTGTGAGCCATGGTTCAAACTGATAATATACCAAATCATGACACCATCAAGGCATGCTTATAAACATGTTTGATTGGTTGTTTTGGCAATTCTTACTAGGATATCTGTACTTCTATTTGAAATAAAATATAATTCAGTTATTCTATTTCTTAATTGTAATTAGTTCATGGCTCATGATTGTTACATGCCTGACAATCAGTTCAGTGGGATAAGAAATACAGTACAAGCAGCAAGTTAGCATTCTCTGTAAATTTGTTTATGGCAACATGAGTATAATTATACTATTGTTTTATTGTTGCTTTTCATTTTTGCTATATGCTATATGAGTCAAGTTCTCAAAAGATTTTTGGTCCATGGTTTTTTTTGTTGATAATTGATGGCCTCGTACCAGCAACTTCATATACTTCCCTAGCAGTTTTAGAATTTGAACTCTTTACATTATATCTTTTGTTGTGTATTTGCTCTGTTCTCTACTTGTGTACTTGGGAAAAATAATTTCCATAGACAATTGGGGATGTATAAAATCCTTCCCATTTACATGAAAAGTTTCTGCAGGGGTAGCATGTGATTTTCCTTTATGTTCAAGTTTACAGTTAGAAGTGCCCTAATCTCCTCTTTTCTTGAACCATGAGAGAAGTGGAAGAAGAGCGGCTGTTGGTGGTAGCTTAACAGTTTGAGCTAATCTCTAATTCATTCTCAATTTCTGAAAAATCATAGATTTCTCCCCAACAGATTTACATTTCTGTATGATCCAAACCCAGGGTTGCTGTAAGTTCTTTATTTGCTACCCTGGCTCATTGCACTATAAATTTATGTTTCCATGATCCATAGAATTATTCTCCGCTACACTTTCATTGTCATCAATTATAGATCGAACTAGGCCCCAAATGTGTTCACTCATCTGCTTTTTGGACTGTCGATTGTCTTCATTGCACTTTGGTTCATTGCTCTATAAATTATGGCATCCATGTTCCATTGAATTGCCCCTAGTTATTGCTGCTTTTGGCTGTTTATTATTTGGACTAGTTGATTAGTTTTCTATCGTTTTGAAGCAATGATATATCTTTGTTAGGAGTTTAGAAGAATCAAAGGAAACATAAATTCAATGAGGGAACACGCGGAGCTTCTGAGTTCTGTCAGAGATGATATTAATGAGTATAAGGTAGTCATATGATTTCAACTCTTAATTTTGTCACTGCCATTGCTAATATCATGTTGTTTCCCAAAGTTTACCTGTTTGCCATAATGCAGGCATCTGGGAGTATGTCACCGAGAATGCAATTACTCAGAGAGCGAGCTGCCATCCATGGAAGCATAGCTCATGTAAGATTTAAACATTCTTTTATCAATGTTTATTGTGGTGCATGCTTTGTTGAAAGAACTTTCCCCTTCTGTGTTTTACCTCAATGTGTTTTATCCTGGTATAGTTTAATTGGTTTTGGATTAGGTGTGCGCCACAATTACGCATTTAAAACCGAAGAAACAGGTGACCTGTTGGTCAGAAACCTAAAACTAGTGTCTAGCATGTAGAAGCCAAAAATCTCAGTGGTTGAAACCACCATTGTCAAGTCTCCATGAACTAGTCTCAAAATCCAAATGCATATTACCAAAAGTTAGCTCAAAGCTTTGACAAAAACCACCTTTTATATGAGATACATGAACCCAGAATCAAGCCCGTACAAATAAATACAAGGGAAGTGCAAAAAGATGAGCCCTAATCACAAAGCCCCATTTACAAATTTGTCTAGAACAATCATTTCTATTGCTTAGATGAGGCGTTCCATCAGTTTGGTTTTGGTTGCTTAATGATGTATACCTCTTTACTCTTGCTCATCATTGCTAAACGCGTCCTTGGTTGCTTTATTGCAATTTGAAGGATCTAGGTTTTGAAATTCAAACACTAGTACGACACAAGTGACTTGTGTCTCATGAAAGTTGATTCTGGTGCTGTTATCTGCTTATATGGGTTATTCATAGTTGTGGATTGATGGGTGTTCAGATGTCATACTTCATACTAGCTTTGGGGCCATGTTTGCATCATTTGTACTTTTAGTATAAGCGAAAGTATAGTTTGCACTAAGTTCTAATTTACCCAAAAGAGAAAGATTTAGAGTTGGAGTACAAGAGGTGAAGGTGAATTCCATTGAAGTCCAAAATTGGTTGCAAATAGATATGCTGATAAAATTTTATTTTACATCTTTCTTATGCACAAACATCCGTCTTTGCTCACACATCTTTCTATTTTATCTTCTCTAGCTGTGTCTACAGGTAACTTGGGTATGTTAACTCCATTTTTAATTGATAAGATTAATGTAGCATAGAAAAAACTTTAGGCTTCCCATTGGTTTCGTAATATTTTGTTTGTTAGCTTCAATGCCTTGCTACTGTTGGGAATCAATGTCATGCCCATACATGAGTTTAAGAATCGAACAGAATGTAAACAAAGTGGAAATAAAGCAAAGAAATAGTCGATTCCCTCAGCAGATAGGTGGTTTCATGATATTTTTGTTTGCTAGCTTCAGTGCCCAGTCACAAAGTAGCTTGTATTTATTATTACTATTATTATTGGTTAATTTTTCTTCCCTATTTGTCAAATGATTATTTCATTTCTAATTTTCTAACCTGTATGTCTGCCTTCTATAGATAGATGATGTGATCAATCAAGCTCAAACGACAAGAGCAGTTTTGGGCTCTCAAAGAGCTTTGTTTGGAGATGTTCAAGGGAAAGTAAAAGTTTTAAGTGACAAGTTCCCTGTTATCCGTGGCTTGCTTGGTATTTTTACTATGTATCTTCATTATTGACCTTTTATTATGTATACTACTATTTTCTACTAATTAAAAATCCTCTATTTTCTAGGTTCCATCAGAAGGAGGCGTTCAAGGGACACTCTTATTCTGTCAGCAGTAATTGCTGCTTGTACGTTGTTCCTTATTATTTATTGGCTCTCAAAGTAACTAGGGATGTAATTCATATTAATATACAAATGTTGAAAGCTGCTGTGTTTCGCTAAGAGATTTTTGCTTATAAATTGGTAGAACAGATCACATTCTGTTTAAGTTTGTGGTACCTCCTTTTTGGTGCCATTACGCAGAAAATCTCATTTTGTTTCATATGCAAATCTTCAACTCGTTAGTCGATGAGTGGTTGGTTGTGATGCTTCCATGTTGGGTCCATTTCAGTTGTGGTCACTCAGGGTCTGATCTAGTTTTAGCTGGCTTGTTGCAAAGGGCATTGTTGGTGGTTTTAGGTGCATTTAATTCCCGAGAATGCCAATTTTTGGGCTTGGTCCATTGCTATCTAACACTGACAGCGGGGACAATCTTATATATGCCTGTCTTATATTTTCAACAAAACATGATCTAATATTGGTGCCCTTCTTTTCTAAAATATTTGAACCCATTTTTTAGACTTTGTTATTCTTAATAATGGATATCTTAAATTTGATCCCTGGTAGTCTCATATTCTAAATTCTAGAGACAAACTTTGAGAAGAGTCAAAAGAACTCTTAGTTTAGTGTAGAATATATTCACCCCTGCAATTTCAAAGCTCCTTTATTTATTAAGCAAATTTTAACTAAATGATAATTAAATACTTACTATTCATGTAAGTATTTGTATTTAGTTTATTTTTAATTACAAAATAATGAATTAATTACATATTACAGTATCACAGGCACCATTTGTGGTTCGTTGTGTAATTGAGTTGCAGGACGTACAACGTACTTTAATTTTCCCAGTGAAACCGTTCACTCTATCATCAAGTCTGGGGATTCCTGATATGCCAAAATATCGAGGCTAAATATTTATATTACTATTCATCCCACCAGGCCAACACCCCCAATCACAGATAAAGACTTGTCCTTCCCAAGCTTTCTAGACGCTCTCGCTTAGCCGGATTTCTCTCACCTATAAATTAATATATTGTTAGCTGTCTAAACAGTTTTGTACAAAATTCGGAAAAACAAACAACTACTGTATTTTGCATTTATTACCGATGTTCAAAATCGGCATTATGCAACTTGTTAGATTTTCTTTCAACTTTCGAACACTTCATTTTGAATTATTGTCTGTGCTAGGAGATGATGGAGATATATTTATCAGAATGTAATTTTATAGGCTATATAGGTATGGTGTTGGTGTTTTCTTGGCGGTGGACTGGGCATGAACGCGATTCTTCGACGAAGATGGATCATACTTAAAAGGCTGAGTTTACAATGTTAGTAACTTCATATTCCTAAAAATTACATATAAACTCTTAAAGTTTATATTTTAAGTACAAGCCATTAACTAGTTAGACTTATGTTTTGGGTCTATATATATAACCAAAGGTATGCACTTGATAAGTTTGGAGGTACAATATTCTTTTATAAATATTATTATTTTTCAAAATAATTATAATATTTTTCTCAAAAGATTTAGAAATGTATGAACATAATTTTCTATCAAAAATGTTATGGAAAATCATATTTTATGCCAAAAGATATGTATCATGGGTCATATACTTTTGTGTGCAATTATTCATATAAGATTTAATTTTGTTTGCTATTTTTAGGGGTGTTTAAATTTCGGTTAAAATCAAATTAATTTATTGAACTGATCTAATCCGGTTTATCGGTTTAATTCAATCGGAGGTTGGTTAATATTTTTTGACCATTCATTTATCGGTTAAATCGGTTCGAAATTGGCTAATTAACGAAATTAATCAAATTAATCAAACTTCATAATTAATAATACAAATTATATGTAGTTTTAATTCGGATAATTCGGTCAAATGAATATTATCAATTTATTTTTTTGATATGTTTTATACTTGTTTTAACCAAAAAATAAAAACATATAAATTTTAGTTAATTCAGTTAACCAATCGAATTAATCGAAATATTTCGGTTCAGTTAAATTTTTTTGAAAAAAATTCAGTTCGGTTAATGGTTAGAGGATTAAAAAGTTCGATGAATTCAGTTAATACTAGTTCAGTTCGGTTAACTGTTCACCCTTAGCCATTTTGGCTACTTTGATTTGTTGTTTTAGATCTTTTGTCCTTGATATCTCCAAATCTATAGCCATTACCAGAATCAACACTTACAGACTTTGATGATACTATCAAAGAAAGAAGCAAATGCCAAGAAGACGAGTGCATTTATCGTGGATACATATTGAATTCTCTTAGAGATCATGTTTATGACTTTTATTGAAACATGACTTCACCAAAAGAAGTCGACACTTGAAAACTCATACGGAAACGAGAAGAAAGGCATAGATAAATTTCTAGCAAAAAAAAAATTGAATTTACCATCACTGATACAAAACCTATCATGGATAAGTGCATGAGTTGCAATTTCTAGTTTCAAAATTAAGTGAACTAGAAATCTAGGTTACTTATTTATTTCAAATAGGTTCAATTTTATCCAAATTGTCACAATTTTGGAATGGATAGGAAGAGGATATTGCATTCTTCCGAATCATATATCTTTCAAAATTTTCTAATTCATTTTATAAATTGAGATTGAAAATCGCACTCGTGATATACTTATTCTTGATTCGAGTGTTAACTTTATCCATGAAAAGAGTCATGAGAAGGCACACAAAAGGACTCAAATTCAGAAAAAAGAAATTCAATTGAACTAATAAAAGAAAGACTGATAAAATGTGTTTTCATTGTGGAAAGAAAGAACATTTTATCTGATATTGTAGATTCATAAATTCTAGAAACAAGACTAATTTTGGTTTAGTAAGCACAAACACAACTAATCTTGTTGAACAAGATAAGAATGATGTGAAAAATAGATCGTCGATAATGGCTAAGAATCATAAAGAGAAAAAGAAAAAACACAGAATTTTACATGGAAACCCTTTCGAGAAAAACCATAGACAGATGAGAAGATCATTCACTATATCGAATTCGAATAATACAAAAGGAGAGACGACTACGTCTATTTATAGGTTTGTAAAGCCATATTCTAATCAAAGTCAAATAAACGTAATACAGTTCGGTTAAAACATATTATTCTAATCAACATCAAACAGAGAAAGTAAACTTCTATACAGATGCCACTTATTAATTCCCTTATCTTGCCACTTATATTTTATTTTCACAAGAATTTGGGTCACACAATTCTAACAATCTCTACCTTGACACGAATTCTTAACGAACAAGTTCCCCACCTCATCCATGAAACCTCTTAAGGGTTTATCTTCAAAAATGAACACTAACCAAGCCTAAGCAATGCTCAAACTTGGTTATAGGAAGTGATTTAGTCATCATATCTGCAGGATTATCATGAGTACTAATTTTGCTCACAACAATATCACCACAAGCAATAATATCATGAACAAAATGATGCCAAACATTAATGTGCTTTATTCTCTCATGATACATTTGGACATTTGTAAGGAAGATGACACTTTGACTGTCACAAAATACTATATTGATTTGAAGGTCTTCATTGAGTTTACTAAAGAGCTCATTTAACCAAATAGCTTTTTTGCAAGCCTCGGTAATCGCTATGTACTCAGCTTCAGTGGTAGACAAAGCGATAATAGTTTGCAAAATGACTTTCCAACTGATTACACAACCTCAAATTGTAAAGACATAACCTGTAAGATATCTTCTTCTATCAAAGTCTCTAACAAAATCAACATCTACATACCTAATAAATCCATCTCTAGTTCTTCCAAACTATAAGCAAACATCAGTAGTACTCCGTAAGTATATCAAAATCCACTGAACTATTTTCTAGTGTTCCGCCATGTATCTGCTAACTGCACTGAATGTATATGATAGATCTGGATGTGAATAAACCACAGCATACATGAGGGATCCCACTGCACTAGAATGTAGAACATGTGATATGTACTCAATCTCATCATTTGCTTGTGGAGACAAAGCCGATGAAAGTCTGAAATGGGTTGCTAAAGGAGTACTAACAGGCTTAGCATTCTGCATAATGAACCTGCAAAAAACTTTCTCAATGTACCTTTTCTAACTTAGGTACAATTTACTTACTTTTCTATCTCTGAGAATCTCCACATCAAGTATCTTCTTTGCTGGTCCTAAATATTTCATCTCAAATTCTTCACTAAGTTGGGCTTTGACCTTTATTATCTCTCCTTTATCTTTCCCTACTATCAACATGTCATCAACATAGAGGAGAGTATATACACAAAACAATCATCATTGTTTTTTCTTAAAATAAATACGACTGTCAAAGCTACTTCTTTTAAAATCATGAGAAGTCATAAAAGAATCAAACCTCTTGTACCACTGTTTTGGTGACTATTTCAAACCATAAACGGACTTTTTCAGCAAGCAAACATAGTTCTTTTTTTTTTCTGAAACTATAAAGCCCTCTGGTTGTTGCATGTAAATATCCTCCTCAAGTTCTCCATGCAAAAATGTAGTTTTTACATTTAACTACTCAAACTCCAAATTATGCATGACCACAATATTAAGCAAAGCTCGAATTGAACTATGTTTCACAACTGGGGAGAACATATTTATGAAGTCCACACCTAGAATTTGACTGTAACTCTTTGCAACAAGCCTTGCTTTATATCTAGTTGCTTCAATTCCTAGAGTCCATTCTTTTTTTTTAAACATCCATTTACAACGAGCAACCTTTTTGCCTTTAGAAGCTTCACAAGATCCCATGTTCTATTTTTGTGAAATGATTTCATCTCATCTTGCATGACAATCATCCACTTTTCTGAGTCTTCATAGCTAACTACCTTGGAATAAGTAGATGACTCCTGGTTCGCATATATATCTTCAGCCACATTTAAAGCATAAACAACTAGATCAGCCTCGGCATACCTCTTTGGAGGTTTAATCTCTCTTCTAATTTTGTTTTTGGTGATAGAGTATTGTGGTGAAGAAACAACTCTATTCTAACTTTCTTTACTGGCTTGAGGAGTCAACTCTGTTGTAGATTCTAGATCAATTTTATGCTTCACCTACTTTTTTTGTTCTTCATTGGAAGAGTATTTAAGAGATAAGTTAGGTAGCATAGCAGTTTCATCAAAAATAACATCTCTGCTAATCACAACTCTTTTATCTTCAGGACACCATAACTTATACCCTTTTACACCAGCTTTATAACCAAGAAAAACACATTTAACAGATCTCGGTTCTAAGTTTCTATTATCAACATGAACATACGCAGGACACTCAAAAATCTTTAAATCAGAATAATCAACAGGATTACAAAACTATACCTCTTATGAAGTCTTTTTTTCAATGGCAATGGATGGAGATCGGTTGATTAAAAAACATGCAGTAGGGGCCGCTTCGGCCCAAAGTGACTTCGGTAAGTTGGCATTCGACAACATACATTGAACATTCTCCATGATCGTTCTATTCATTCATTCTGCAACGACGTTTTGTTGAGGAGTATGACGAACTGTCAAGTGTCTCACGATTCCTTCTAACTTGCACAATTCATTAAACTCATCAGAACAGAACTCTAAGCCATTGTTTGTGCGAATGTGTTTTATTTATTTTCCCATCTATTTTTTTAATATAGTTTTCCAAGACTTAAATGTGGAAAACACATCGCCTTTCTACTTTAAGAAAAACGCCCAAACTTTTTTGGAAAAATCATCAATAAATGTTAGAATATAATTAGCTCCACCTCTTGAAAGCACTTTGGATGGCCCCCACAGATCAGAATAAATATACTCCAATGTTCCCTTCGTGTTATGGATTCCTCTGGTGAATCGAACTCTCTTTTATTTCCCAAAAATGTAGTGCTCACAGAACTTCAGTTTACAAATTCCTTACCCATCAAGAAGTCCTCTTTAGTTCAATTCTGCCATGCCATTCTCACTTATATGCCCTAGATACAAATGCCAAATTCTAGTAGCATCATCATCTAACAAGGACGAGGAAGCGACAACTACATCACCAATAACAGTAGAACCCTGTAAAACATATAACTTGGTAGTCTTTCTCTACCCTTTTATCACAATAAGAGAACATTTGGAAATCTTCAAAACCCTATTTTCAGCTGTGTATTTGAACCCTTTTGAATTAAGAGTACTCAATGAAATCAATTTTCTCTTCAATTCTGGAACTTGTCGCATGTCACTAAGTGTTCTGACAACTCCGTCAAACATTTTAAATTTAATCGTTTCAATACTTACGATTTTACATAAAGCATTAGTTCCCATCAAAGTAACACTTCCAGACACTGTTTCATAAGTTGTAAACCAATCCCGATTGGGACTCATATGGAAGGTGCAACCCAAATCAAGGATCCACTCCTCGCTCACTTTAGAATTGTTGACAGGAGCGACTAGAAGTTCACCATCATTGTAGTCTTCTACAACATCAGCTTCAACGAATTTTTCTGGTTGTTTGCCCTTTTGATTCGCAGCCTCCCTTTTGATCTTATTTTGTAGCTTAAAACACTTAGATTTAATGTGCCCTTTATTCTTACAAAAACTACAAGTTTTACCTCTGTTTGAAGACTTCGATCTTCCCTTAGATTTACCGTGAGAATTCCATTCATTTTTTCCACGATCATCACCAATATTTCAATCTTGTCTCCCACAAACAAAGGAACTTTTCCCTGAGAGTTGGGTTTAACCACAAGGTGCTTATCTTGTCATACGAGATAAAAAAAATTACAAACCTTATCAATTGTGATAGACTCGTGGCTATACAAAATCATGTCTCTAAAGGTTAAATAAGATAGGGGAAACAAACAAAGCAAAATCAACCCTAAATCTTCTTTATCATACTGAACCTCTATGGCCTAAAGGTTTGAAAGAATTTTTTTAAACACTGTTAAGTGTTCGTGCACAGACGCACCTTCCTCCAAACGATGAGCATGAAGACGTTACTTCATATGCATCTTGCTAGTTAGAGTTTTCGACATACATAGTTGCTCCAGTTTTACCCATAATACAGTGACGAACTTCTCCTTCATCATATCCTGTAAAATTTCGTTAGACAAATGCAAATATAATTGTGCCAAGGCCTTTCGATCTTTACGCTTCTTCTCTTCATCCTTCAATGTTGAAGACATCTTATCTATTCCCAGTAAGGTATCTTCTAAATCCATCTGCACAAGAACTACTTGCATCTTTATTATTCGCAACACAAATCTGGTGCTGCGACCCAACAATGGAATTTCAAACTTCATTGACGCCATTACCGTGATCGAGATAAGAAACACGAAAAGTTATGATACCAGTTTGTAAAAAATAGATTATCAATAATGGCTAAGAATCAAAAAGAGAAGAACACACAAAATTTTACGTGAAAACCCTTTCGAGAAAAACCATGGGTAGAGGAGAAAAGAATTCACTATGTCGAATTCAAATAATACAAGAAGAGAGATGACTACGTCTATTTATAGGGTTGTAAAACTATATTCTAATCAAAGTCAAATAGAAGTAATACAGTTTGGTTAAAACACCTTATTCTAATCAACATCAAATAGAGAAAGTAAACTTCTATACGAATGCCACTTGTAAATCCCCTTATCTTGCCACTTATATTTTATTTTCATAAGAATTTGGGTCACACAATTCTAACAAAGGAACTTGTTGCAATGGTAATAGAAATACAAATTGGCATGGTGATTGAAGTTTATATGACTACTACAACTAAATCTTTCTAGTGGTGGCAGGATTCTGGTGCTACTATTCATGTGTGCAACAACAAAAAACTACTTAAGACACATGAAAAGTGCGAAAAAAAACAAAAAAGAAATCATAATGGGAAAACAATGATGTTACTAAGGTGCCAGGTAAAGAAACTGTTGAATTGAACTTTACTTCAAGACAAAAGTCAAAATTGTTTAATGTATTTCATGTTCTCGAAATTAGGAAAAATCTTGTATTCGCACATTTATTGTATAAGAATGGATTCAAAATTGTCCTAGTATCTGATAAAATCATAGTTTCTAGAAATTTTGTATTTATTGAAAAGGGTTACTCGTGTGATGATATGTTTAAATTGTTGGGATTGGCTGCCCTTAATGTAGTTATTTCGTCATTAATGCTTGTTATTTTTGAACATTTTAGTTAATAAAATTTCATTATTTAAATTATTATCTTTTGTATATTTGCCCTCAATGGCTTTTAACATGAAAATAAAAAATGTATAATCAAATATTGACTCACTGAGAACCTAACCTTTAACTGATATGAAATTGCATCATGTGGTTAGATTGTGATGCAAGAAGAAAACTTATATTAGTAAGTAATCAAAATAGTCCGCAGTTTGAATAATCAAAATTGGGCAAATTGATTTAACGAACTATTATATTGTCTATCAGTTTATCAAGTCAAATTAAGAAGATAACTTATCTTAGGTATCTGAGCGGATGACTCAAAAATATAGAGACATAAGTATGATTGTTTAAATTGAAATTATATCGAATAAAATCCAAGTGAAAATTAAATTAAGTAGTCATTGCGCTTTATGAAACGAAACAATTAAATTTATTTATTCATACATTCTACTATGCCAAAATCATCATGATTTGAACGGAATCAGAATCGGGTTGGGAAATAATTTAATGAAGTGATTAATTAAATTTATTTTAATTAATTAATTAATATTTTTGGAATAAAAACTTGTTATTGTGTTGGATAAATATATTTAATGGGATAATTTAGCCTTTTAAATGAACGTTTCAAGCCTATCAAAACATTGTTGGTTGTTCACTTGAAGAGACCTATAAATAGATGTTTTGTGTCGCACACTGTGTGCAGTTTTGGAGTGTCTTTATTGATAGCTTTGGTGTGTTTTTATGTGGTAATTTTGTGATTCTTTTAGGTATTCTTTGGAGAGGTTTATTGATTGTATTGTGAGGTATTTGGGTGAGTGATTTGTAACAACTGGGGTTGGTATTGGGGTTGCAATTACTTCTTTGTGTAAGGGTAGATTGGGCTTAACCCAATAGGTGATTTGGACGATTGTTGAATTAAATGATTCACTGGGTGAGGCTCAGCAAATGTAGGACCATTGTGTCTGAATTGCGTTAACAAACATTGTGTTTTATCTCTTTTTACTTTGCTACTTGCGTTACTTTACATTAAACCTTTCTGTTTAGTTCCGTTCTAACAACAATTGGAATGAAACTATTTTGCAAACTTAAAGCTTTTTCAGCAACTTAAATGAATAAGTATATATGAAACAATGAGAAGATTTTATACTTCCAAGAATGAGTATAAGGTTTGCAAATTAATTAAGTCACTATATGGATTGAAGCAAACACCTAAACAATGGCATGAGAAATTTGACATCAAATATAATGGGGCTAATCAATGCATATACTTAAAATTTACTATGGAATATGGAGCAATAATTTATCTTTATGTTGTCGATATGCTTATATTTAGTAATAACATGGTTGGTACAAACAAGACAAAGAACTATCCAAACTTTATTTTTAAAAAGAAATATTTAAATGAGGTTGATACGTTCTTAGGTAAAGTTAAGAAACATGGTAATGGCCATGTCCTTAGCCAAAGTCATTATATTGAGAAATTGGTTACAAAGTTTGAACATCTCAATATAAACTTGTCGACTCGAGCATGGAATTGGTTGGGAATCATGATAAAGTAATTGCTCAACTTGAGTATACAAGTGCTTTTGGAAATATAATCTATGTTATGCATTCATTATACTAGATCAAATATAGCATTTGCAGTATACAAATTGTCTAGATACATAAGTAAACCAAATATGATTCGTTGGAAAACCATTGAAAGGGTTCTTAGATATCTTTAAAAACTAAAAATATTGGTTTACATTATTCAAAATTTTCCATAGTTTTAGAAGGATACTCTAATGCAAGTTCGATTATTAGTGCAAACAATATTAAATTTACAATTGGTTGGATATTTACACTAGGAGTAGGAGCCATTAGTTGGGCTTCTAAGAAGCAAACTTGCATCCCTCACTCAACCATGGAATTAAATTCATAGCTTTAGTTGCAATATGCAAATAAGTAGAATGGCTAATAAATTGTTATTAGATATAAAGTTATGGCCACAACCAAAGCCAACCATTTATTTGTTTTCTGATAGTACAGCCACAATGTCTAAAGCATATAGTGATATATATAATGAAAAGTCTAGGCATATTACTATAAGACATGATTATGTTAGAAAGTTAATCTCTAAGGGGGTAATTACCATAATTTATGTCAAATCAATTAGCAATTTGGTAGATCCATTAATCAAAAGATTATAAGGGGATTTGGTAAGTAGTATTACAAAAGAAATGGGATTAAGACCTTTTTAGACACCAACAATTAAAACCCAACTTTTAATTAGTAACCTCTAATTATAAAGTTTCAAAGTGTAAAAACAAGTTGTTGCATGTGTCTGTGAAGCACTAGTAAAACCATTCCAAATAAAAGTGATATGAAGACTAGTGTTGTCCATTACGTAAAGCGGATGGATTGAGATTGTGAGATTATGCCAAAGACCAATCATGAGATGAATGTAATCACATACATGTTTACCTAGTTTATTAATAAAGAAATTGCCATTATTATTATTGTGGGCTTGGACAATAATAATGCATTGACACTAATATGTGCTTGTTTGACGACAAGATGTTACTATGAATATGAGATATCAAGTCAACGCATAAGTATATGTTAGAGAACAATATACTGGATTAGCTCACCATGAGAATTCTTTTTGGATTACTATGTAATAGTCACAACATTTCTCATAGTGATAATTGTATGTATGATCCTATACTTGAGATCATCATAGTTCCAACATTGTGAGTCGTAAGCTTTGACACAATTAAAATCCAAAAAAAGTTGAGATTATATTTAACTTGTCACACAAGTTAAATTAATTATAGAAATGTTCTTATAATTAATTCAATTTGATAAAGTTAAATTCTAGACACAATATATGTGCATGCTTGATGCATACAGATGATTCAATTTAAATTATGTAAAATGTGAAATGGGTTTTACATAATTTTAATTGGTATATCTTTACTAAAATTATTAAAAGATTTAATAAATTTTAATCAAAGAAGTATTTTAAGGATTGAAGTAAAATGATATCCTTTATGGAATGAATATCACATAATTATTGCAATCCCTTAAATCATTATACGAGATTTATGTTATTCAACAAGGTGATTTGAATATAGGCAAGTTTTGACCCTTCTTTCTTATCTTACCCAATATTCACTTAACTAGCAGCAAATATAATTTCAAAACTCTCTCTAAAAGGTCCGAAGAGTCTTTTCGATCGTTTTCTTTCGGGTGATATTGTAGAGGTTGGAGCAAAATCGTTGAGACTGTGGTTTGGTTTCGACATAAAAGCTTACTAGACTCAAATTTTCTCTACTCAGATAGAATAAGATATAATTTCGAACCTTCTCTTATCCTCGATTCGTTCCTCGCACATGGATTCATGATTTGCAATCGTTAAATTATTTTTTCGTTGCACCACGGGATGTACTGGTGTTCCAATAGAATACTCTTAATAGAGTTCATTGATTGTTATATTGTCTAAACAAATGTGGAAAATAAAGGATCTTTACCTACATAAACATAAGATGCGATGCCACTTCAACAAGAAGAAGTATGGAGTTCTCTAGTAAATGTTTATTAAGAAAAAGATGAGCATATGATCATATTAATGCTAAAAGTGGAAAAAAAATCGTATATATTTATAAATAAAATATATATGCTGAGGAAAAAATAAAAATTATGTCTGGTGTATCTTTAATTTTAATACAAGTTATGGTTCAATCTATAAACACTATTAACTTTATTAAAATTCTAAGGTGGTTTTATTAATTGATGGTTCAAATGGAAAGATACCTTATTATTTGCATAATTTTTATTTGTACGAAAGGCAAAACAATTACTAACATTCCAAACTAGTGGGGTTAGTTAGTAGTTCGAAATGTTAGTACCCCCACATTGCTAAGAAATGTAGAGTATAAAAAAATTAAATAACAAATTCTTTATAACTTGGGTATTTGAGTCAAGTGCCTAACCTATTGGCAGTGTACCAAATATTGTATTGGTAAAAAACTCCACAAGTAGAGATAAAATGCTACAATATATTCTTAAGGAGTATTAAAAAATTAAAACTCACATATAATTTATTGAAACTTTATTGTAGAGTTAAAAACTCAATAGTGAACATAATAATAACTCATTTTAATTTTCAAAATAATTATAATAATTATTTTTTACTCAAAGATTGCATCCAAAGTAACACATTGTTTTTGTTTGGAAAGATTCATAAATATATGAACATAATCTTTTATGAAAAAACACATTTTATGGTTGAAAATATATACCAAGTGACATGAAATTTAACGTGCAACTATTCATTATATATATAATAATTAAATTCCATTTGTCATTTCGATTACTCTAATTTAATTTTTTATGATTTATTGCATCTTAGAAGTTAAATTAAAATTTTAAACAGGGTATTGATGTCTCAATTCTTGTTTTGAATTCTTTTTATTTTCTTTTTTCAACCACATCTTTTCTAACAATGGAAGCGTCCGATTTTGTGTTGCTCCGATCCTTAAGTCGCCAAAAGTGAGGTCAGAATAAGGAAGCGAGAAATATTGCTTTTTTTGGATAGGCATTTATATTTAGTGTTTATTTTTTTTATCTCACGTATTTAATCTCATCGTCATTGTAGTTTTTAAACTAACTATAAGTAAACAAACCACCCATCTAAAAGGCCCTTGTAGAGTAGAAAAATGAAAAAGAATAGTACTTGGATATTTATATTTGGTGTCTATGTGGTATAGATAGATGGGAAGGACAATGTGCTTAGATATGTATATTTAATCTTTGGGTTGACCCAGGAATTGCTCCAAGACTATTCATTAATTGATGGTCCGACCATATTAACATTTTGGTTTGTCTACTAATCAAATTGTTGGCCGTACAATTTCCGCTGCTTTTATCATCTTATGTCGGTTAGCGGGAGAAGTTGGGTGCTTGTTGGCTTATGGGTTTAGACCTTGCTGGAGTTGCAGCTTACTTCAGTATTGGGTTCTGATTTTGTGGCATTAAATTTGAATATTGGACTTAAGAGATTAAATTTCCAAAAAAAAAAAAGAGATTAAAGGCACAACAAATTTTGGCATTTCATGTAGGGTTTTCCGGTAAATTAATATCAGGAGGAACTTTTGGACCTACCGTCTGCCTCTGCATCAAAATTTGAATTCAATGAGAAATAATGATGGGTGAAAGGAGATAAGGAGGCATTAAATCCCCCCCTAAAAGTGTCCAAAACCTAAATGCTTAAAATAAAACGTAGATCAGAGATGTACTTTACAAGTAGGCCATTGGTCTTTGTAGTTAAGGTTTTTTTTTTTTTTTTCACTTGGAAGGATGGTTTCTTCATGGAAGGTCTCCTTGGTGGGATACACTCAATTATATGTCTGAGTTTGAGTATGATTTTCAACCGTGTGTCCCACACTGAATTAGAATGTACGATGATGCCGACAGGTGTACACCTCTCTCTCTTGCCTAATAATAATATCTTCTTATACACACTAATATTAGACAAGATATACTTAGTATACCTGTATGTGTAGTCTCACGCACGTTTTTAATCTAAAATTAAAATTAAAAAAATTCCAAGCATATGTGAAATAGTACTCTGGGCATGCCATGCCATGCATAAGCTTCCAACAGGACCTACTTCTGCCTGCATTGCAGGCCAACCATGCCTAGCTAGCTACACAGTGACATTCAAAGGCATTTATACACAGGACCCACGGTGATTTTGTAACAAATGACTTCAAATTTTTCCTCAAAGGGAAAATCCTGGGGAGAAGAAAACCCTTTTGACACACAAGGATTGGATGGTGATAGTATCCATGAAGCATTACGAGAAATGACAGCCATCTTTTTCAGCAAACTTAGGCTTCCTCTTTGCCAATGAAAGTAAAGCTTTCCATTCCATGGAGGGGAAAGCAGATATATGCAGCAAGCCAAAAGGAAAATTATAAGAAATAGAACTCTCCCATCTATGCAGCTGCGAATGCAATGCGAGGACAAAATAAAGTAAAATTCGATTAAAGGGGATCTCTATCTTCTGCAGTTACTGACAACTACGTAGCTCTTTGTACATGTGTGTGAGAGAGATATGTGAGTGGTCTAATCCATGTTTCAAAAGCTTTCTTATTGCAATACCTTTTTCGGCTTTCTCCCCAAGCACTGATGATAAACACTTTTTTTTATTTTATTTATAAGCTCTAACACATAAAAACCATCGATTTTGAATTTTGATGGGGCAGCTTAGTTGAACATTGCAGGGTGAACCACCGTTAAACTGTCAAAATTTTCCATTTGTTTTTCACCTGTTCTAGGTGTATTTCATATATTTTATTAGGCTGTTAATTTATTAAAGAATTAACTTTTAAATCTTAAAGATTCTTTTATGTCATGCTTAAAATTATTCAAAATCAAGAATAAAAATGTGCTTGAGCATATTCAAATAATACCGATATCAACTCAACTAAAATTTAATCGATATTAAATATATTTTAATCCTTGGATATGAAATTTTAAAATCCTTTTGTTAAAACATTATATAAAAATATCAATATTTATCTTTTCCTAACAAAATTAGTAACTCAATAACTCATAACACTAATTCCATCGTATATTTGATAATGAGTACCTTTCACCCAGTATGTGCGTAATAAAAGAATTTTTCTTTATACTTTATACTTATAATTATTTTATATGAGCAATAAAATTGCTTAAAAATAATAAAAGTAATTTTTAGTGGATGGCTTCTTTTTGTAAGTGTTGTTTTAGCTTTAGATTTTATTAAAACTTAAAATTTAAACATCCCTAATAATCTTTTCATATTATAGTTTTGGGTTTTCTTTAATCTACTTTGGTATCTTTGAATCGTGACACCAAATTCGATCACATTTTTATGTTTTACTAGATAATGATATACTTACGATGTGAGTAAAAGAATTATGTAGCAAATTTATAAAACTGATATAAAAATTTAAACGTGGCTTTGGTTGGAACAGTAAAGTTGAGATAATCAAAACTATGATGTTCATGATTCACATATGCATCTGCATGTATTTAACAAAATATAAGAAATACATATATACCTTCAAAATAATATTTTTATTTTATAAAATTAAGGCGTAATTGGTAATTTCTTAATTGAGTTGGGACCGATTGATGAGTAAAGATATTTATAAAAGTATATTTATGGGACAAATGTATTTATAAAAAATTATATTGATAACAAATGTGGCTTTAGTTAAAATAATAACGATATGTCTTATGTTCTAATCCCATTATGTGTATTTTTTATATATAAAAAGATAAAAATACCCTCAAAATAAATTTTTCTTTGTAAAATAATGATAATTTATTTATTATCTTACTAAGTTAGTGTCCAATTAACTTATGACATTGAATAATTTATTTAATTAAAATGAGATAAATCTCAAAACTATATATGAACTTTGGTCTAATGTGGAAATTTATAAATGAAATTTTGATTTGATGGAATTTTCACAAATTATTAATACAATTATTGATATAATATCATTTTATATTTATATATTATGTACACAAATAATTGTATTTATCCAATATATTGGTGTAATTGTATATGTTTGAACTACAATTAAAGTTTTATGTATAATTACACCAAATCAAAATTCATGTAGCAAACACTATATTGAATCAAAGTTTATGTATAATTTTAAAATTTATTCCTTAAAAAATTTATGTATCAAACTACATATTAAATCAATCTTCTAACTTCACGTATTTCTAAATTTTCATTAAAAAAAATCGACTGTAAGTTTCAACTTCGCTTATGACTCCACACGTTTCTTATCTGTTTTATTGAAGCACTTATTCTGCACTCACTTCATCATCTATCTATAAGAAAATGTAAAAGATCTCACATTACCTATCCTTTTTATCCGTCGAGAAATCCGAGCCCCGGATTTAGGGTTTTGTCTATCTATAATTTATATTTTATATTATCTATAATATATCTACGATGATATTATGTAAAAATGTATTTATAAAAGAATTATATAAATAATGTTAAAAATGTCATAGTTTTTAGGTATTTTTATTATAAATTTGGAATTTAGCTCATGTACTTTTATTTTTAGAAATTTAGTTTTTTTATTTTTGAATTTTAAAATTCAGCCCACTTATTAGTATTTTTTTGTTAACTTTGTCGGTGTGATATTTTGAAATAAAAAGTTCTCATTTGGAAGCCATGTAACTAATAGAATGACTTTGTAATGAAACTAAATTTAACTAAATAAATTTAATTTTATAATCTAAAAAATAAAAGATTAAATTCTTAAGATAAAAGTATAATAACTAAATTCTAAATTTACAAAGAGTAGAAAAACTTATAGCATATTTTAATAAAAGTGGTTTAGGTTTAGATGAATGATGTGAACTTTTCTAGATTTTTTGGATTAAGTAATATTTCATTCCATCCAAAAGAAGCTTGAAAATCTTGCTACTGTTTATAACGCTTACAATTCAAACAAACCCAAAACTATACAGAACTTTGTACTAACAATATTAACCCCACCCACTGTAAAAAGTAAATGTATCTATGGCAATTTTACTATTTAAAAGTTTATCCCTCGCCATCTTTTAATATTCAAGAAAAGACATTGTGTAGTGCTTGGCGTGTTCCCATGTAACCTCCTGTTCTTTTCATGCCAAATTAGATACAAATTAGCATTCTAAGCAAGCAATCCTCATAATATTGGCTAAAGGACTTTTTATCTTTAGAATTTTTAAGAATCCAGTCAACTTTCACCTGCCATGAGGTGTCCTCACTAGCAACTAAATTTCTAGCTTGGAGAATAGAGTGTATCCCAACATGCTGTAATAAAAGAATGCCTTCCCCAACGAACTTTCCCCTGTACCTTCCAGATTTTCCTAGAGCATAAATTAGAATAAAAGATCTCTAGTCTTTAAAAGTTTTCTCCATAACCAACTATGCCACAGCCGAGATTAAACTGAAAATAAGTTGCCCCCTTTTAGCAAGCATCTTTCGAACCATGCCACCCAAAGAGAAGTATTTAACAACAATTTTCCAGTTGATCTTCATGCTAGGCCCATATCCTTGATACCTAATCCACCTATAGATTTTGGATAAAAAATTCCTTTCCAATTAGTTCTGACCCCTTTTTCCGAACCTCCTTTCCCTTTCCACACAAATGAATTACATTGAGTGATCTTTTTGATAATCTTAGTTGGTAACACTACAATTCTACACCAATAACTTTGTAAGATGAAGATTACAGATTGAATTAGTTGCAATGTACCAGACAATAAGAGATATCTAGTGGTCTAGCTTCGAATTCTTTGAGTATTTTTATCCACCAATGAAAAGCACTCACTTCCCACCAAGGGAACCCCAAACATCTAACAGGTAATGCATCCTCTTTTATACCAATGTTGCTGACTATTTTGTTTAACACTTCCTGACTAACACCAGCCTGATATATTTCACTTTTAGAGCAATTCACCTGCAAGCAAGAAATTGAGTACAAAAAGTCCAAAAAGAATTTCACCGTAGTTACCGACTCCGCTGAGCCTCCCGTAAAGACCAATAAGTAGTTAGCAAAACATAAATGATTGAGTCGAATCCCATTACATTAAGATGATAGTCATAAAAAATAAGTTTAAAAAATAGTGTTTTTTAAGCACAACAGAATTTAATTTTTTCTTTTTTGAAACCAAACAGTTATAATATTTACACATATGAAGGTTTTTTTTTTCTTTTGAAATCAAGCTAACAAACATTAATCGAAATATGTCTATACTTTGCACGAGGTGGTTTTAGTTGATCCTAGCTTTCTATCAAACTAACTTCTTTGCAATTCTCGAACCACAAAATGAAAACTTTAATATAACTTTCTCTCTTTAACCGGAAACTATACGTTTCTCCTAGAAAATAAAATTTATTCCGTTAAATAAATTTCCACTATTATTTTCTGATAGAATAACGACACATGTGTAGTGTGTAAAATAGTTCAACATATAGTTCTTATTTATAGAGAATCAATACAAGAGTTCTGTCTGAATAATGTCTGATTAAATAAGAATATTTTAATAGAAAATATAACTTCTACTCTAAGTAGAAGTATAGGGGCGGCGACACCCTTGGGAATACACTAGGGTTGCTGCCCCTTTCATGTTATATAGCTCTATTGGGCCTTTTATGGATTGGGTGCAATTATATTGGCTTTCATGATTTTTTATCAACACTTATAATTTATCCAACTCAATATTTATTTTCTATCACCTGAAATATTATTTGTGTAAACAATTAATTAAATTACCTAAATTAATTTCTCATTTAAATAATTATCTCAACCTAATTCTATTTTTTAAAATTCATAGCAATTTTATCAAAATAGAATCTATGAGGAAAATCTATTTAATTGTCTTATTCAACAAATCCATAATGACTTAATTTAAATCTCACTTTGAACTTTAATTATTTAATTACAATTAATTAAATAATAATTCGAAGAACTTAAATTAATTTCTTAAGTCATCTTTTTTACTTAACGAGAAATACATTCACCGTGGATAGTGATACATGCGATCTATTTCTCTTACTTCATCATTTTCATTCATTTCATATTTGTAGGTTCTACATGCAAATCGTTTCTAGTTATCTCGAGCTAGCAGAGGAATCAATTGGAAATATATAATTAAGACTAAAATAATTTGTAATTAGGTCTCGACTTTTTGTCTGTTAATTACCACATTATTTAGTCATAAAGTCATTCCACTAAAGTTGAACTCTCCCTTATTATATATCATTACTAAATCTACTCAATAAATTCTTGTCTAATGACCTTGTCATAAGTGTGTTACCATCATAGGATATCCTTAATTTCTTTGAGATAAATCTGTTCTCCCAATATGATCCTATTTATCTCATGGTAACTATTACATCTTCCTTCATGAAAAGTCAATTACTATCAAATAGTAATTAAATAATTTATCACAAAGACAAATGATCTATGACTATGTTTTACTTCTCATCTATCATGTAATGTCGATGAGAGGATATTATTTACCCTTTATTGGGTTATGAATTCCACTATTGTGGGATGATGCTACTATTGGATCTAGTGCCCTGAATGTAGTATATTCGTTTGTAAACTTGTAATTTTTTTGAACATATTGGTTAATAAAATAAATTCATGGATTACATTAATATACTTTGTATAATTGTCCTAATGTTGTTTTTGCACGCAAAGTGAAGCAAATATTGCTCACTGGTTGTCTAATGTTTAAACTAATATTAAGCGGTATTACGTGGATGGATTGTAATACAAAAAGACAACTTATATTAGTAGACGAACCTAAATATGTCCTTTGTCTAATTGAAAATGAGAAAACTAATTCAAAGACTAATATGTCATCTATCAAGTCCAATTAGGGAGATACTTTGTCTTGGGCATCAGAGCAGATGACTTCCAAAAGATAGAGGCATAGATGTGATTGACTAGACTGACAGTACATCAGACTAGACCCAAGAAGAATAGATCTTGAATCCATTTATGGATTTATTCACTTGTGATGTTCATAGTGTGGCATACCTAAATCTTGAGTGGATGGCAGACCATGTATGCGTGACTTGTATACTTTGATGTAAGTAAAAGCCTGAGTTCAAATAGATAATGAACCAAAAGCTGGTGCATTGGTTATGTGACTTTTGCAGTATGTAGCGTCATTCACACTAGTGGAATTCATAGCTCGAGACATGGGTGAATGAAATTATTTCATTGGCATTACATGGTTGATGAAAAGTAAACGTGGTCACGGGTCATTCGTCTTTGTGATAACTGACTTGATTACTATTTGATAATAATTGACTTTTCATGAAGGAAAATATAACTTTTACCATGAGATAAAATAGGATCATATTGGGAGAATGGATATATTTCAAAGAGATTAAGGATATCCTATGAGGGTAAAACACTTATGGCAAGGTGATTGAATGAGCACCGATCGAGTTGCTTTCCTAATGGTATGTTGTTGGGGAGAGTTCAGTCACAATACTACAGTGGAATGACTTCGTGACTAAATGAGTTTATAATTAATAGGTGAAAAGTTGAAACTTAATTATAAATCATTTGAGTCCCAATCGCATATGTCCAATCGACCCCTCCGCTAGCTCATTGAAACCAAAAATGAATTGAATGTTGAATCAAATGAACAGATATGGGGAAAATGAAGAAATGGGAAATATTAGGAAATAATTATGGTTTTTTCCAAAATGAAAATGAAAATGAAAATGGAGAAATAGAATCATTTGGAAATAAATGTGATTTTCTTCAAAATGAAAATGAAAATGAAAATGACTTGGAAATGAATCTATGTTTTTCGAATTAAATGAAGTTCAAAAATGAAAATAAATCATTTCGTCCTAGTGAACCGTTGAATGTAGAAATATTAAATATATTTTCTCATAGATTCTTTTATGGTAAAATCATTATGATTTTAACAAGACTAGAATTGGGTTAAGAAGACTATTTAATTGGAGATTACTGGAGATGTTTATTTTAGGAAATAGAAAATAAATATCGGGTTGGATCAAATTATAAAGTACTGGGTTAAAAGTCCAAGAAGTACTTGTAATTGGACCTAATATGGGAGAGGCCCAAAAGCCCCTTATGTTAAAGAGAGGGACGACAAACCTTATTAACTAGGGTTGACACCCCTATACTTCCAGTTAGACTAGGAGTCTGTATTTTATTTGAAATAAACTTCTACAGTTCCACTAGATAGCACTAGTAGGGCTAAAAATACAAATTTAAGATATTATTACTTTGCCCGAAAATAGTGAGAGTTTTATTCTTGAAGTATTAAATCTATGTTCTAGAATAACAATTCTAGTGGTTTTTACTGAGAAGAGATTTTTCATTTTCACACTTAAATTTCCTAACTATCCTATTGAACGTAAAAATCAAAATTTGTGCAATGATCATTTCCATCATGGAAGATATAATGGTCACATGAGATAAAATAGTAAATAATCAAAATGGTCGTATAGTGGAGGCATGTACTCTTGAAGATCCAAGATATAACTAATCATAAAATGCTAAAAGAGATTTAGGTATCTTAAAATGGAAAGGCTTGATGCTCAATTTGGCCCTTTAACTATACATGTTTCCCTACTTTGGTACTTAAACTATCATTCCGTTACTTGCTTCAATCTGGTTTTTGTAATAATGTTAAAAATATTGGTTAACATGTAGCGCCAATTATAATGTGTCACATGGCACATCCAACCAATCAGAATGTGCCATGTAGCTTTCAGGTTTATTAAAATTTAAATTCAAAAATAGAAAAAAAAGAAACTTAAATGTTTAAATATTAAAAAAAAATGCTTTTTGACTTTCCATTGTTAACCGATTGTTGATTTTGAATCTTTAATATTTTCATAGACATCATTTAAAAAAAAAACTCTTTTCAGTTTTTTAAAAAATTATTAAAATCATTTAAAATTTATATACATTGATTTGTTTTAAATTTTCAATTTTTCAAATTCTAGATGAATATTTTTCAGTTGAACTTTTCTATTTTTGAAATTTTGATTTATTCTTTTGAATTTTTAGAATTTTAATTTTTGAAAAAATTAAAATTTATTACTACTTTTCTAGAATATATATTTGAAAATATAAGTCTTCTTTTTAATTTTCTAAAATTGAAATCATTTTTAAATTTTTAAAATTTTCAATTTTATATTATTTTGAATTTTCAAAATTTATATTTATATTTATATTTTATAATTTTTAAAAATAATTTCTTTTTAAATTTGAATTATTTATATTTTATATATGATACATATTTTTACTTTTTAATCAATAGAATATATGTTATTAAAGAAAGAAAAGAAGGTTCAGGTGGCACCTTCTAATAGTGTCAATTTAGGTAACAAATAATAGTTTACGTACCAAATTAAGATGAACAAAGATTTAGGTACCAAAATGGGAAAACATGTATAGTACGAGAGTCAAATTGAGCATTAAGCCAAATGAAAATAATAAAATGAAGAGATCTCGATAAACCATGTCCCTACTATAAAATATAAAATCGAAATAAAAAAGTTGACGATAATATTTTTATATATAATATTGATATTGGAATAAAAAAAAAAAGTGCATCTTGAACATCACCCTGTTCAAAAATGTAACCACAGAAATGATTAGCCAAAATTGAAAGTTCCAATTTAAGCATATTTATAGTCACTTTGAAGTGTAAGTTTTGGGGACTATTAGTCCAAACATTTGAAAGCCTAAATTCGGTGGGGGTGGGAATGAGTATTTTTGTAACTCAAGGGTTTTCACAAAGTCTTGGCATGTATGGTGAAAATAAACACTATTCTTCTATAATGGATGTAATCATTCTGGACAACTTAGTCTTATAGTTAACAAAAAAAAATTGGTTTGCATTTAATTAATGTTGTTACAATCTATTTGTATAGAACTCATTTGATAGTGAAAATTATATGAAAATTTCTTAAAGATTTAAAACTTCAAAATGATACGAAGATTTTAGAAAAAAATTGTTCAATCAATTTAAAGAAATTTTATATGGATTAAAATAATCTGGACATGTGGTGCAATCATCTTAGTGAATATTTATTGAAAGAAGGTTATACAAATGATTTGATTTGCCCATGTGCTATTATAGAAGTATTGGTATCAAAATTTGTGATAGTTGTTTATATTGGCGATTCAAATATTATTGAAACTCTTGTAGAGCTTCAAAACGTAATAAGTTGTTTAAAGAAAGAATTTGATATATAAAAGATCTTGAAATTTTTTTATCTCGATGTGCAAATTAAGTATTTAAAAGTTGTGATTCACATCCATTTATATGTTATACAAATAAGATGCTAAAATTTTATTACATGGAAAGAACACATCCATAAAGTACTTCAATAATTGTAAGATAACTAGATATGATTAAAAGTCCTTTTTCTCCTTGTGAAAATGATTAACATCTCCTTCATACTGAAGTATCATATTTTAGTGTTGTAAGGGTGTTAATGCATTTTGCAGACAACACACAATCCAGTATAACATTTGCTATATGATAATTAGCAAGATTTACCTCTTCTCCTACATGCATTCATTAGAATAGAATTAAGCATTTATTTAAATATCAATTTTAAATGAAAATTCTTGAATATAACAAAATAAATAGAATAATAATTAGTTAATAAATTGTAATGTTTTCCATTTATTCAAAAGTCATTTACAAAATGACCTAATGCATGCTTTAGTCCCTAAAATATATTATTTTTCTCACTTTGGTTTTAATTTTTTTACTCATTTTAGTCCCTAATGTTATCAATAGTTTAGAAGTTAGAAGAAACAATTGTGATATCTAGCCAATTATAAATTATCATGTGTCAAATGATGACGTCATAAAAATCTTTAAAAATTATAAAATGATATTAAAAAACTAGAAATTAATTAAATTTATAAAAATATTAAAAATATAAAATAGTAAACAATATTAAAAATTGTAAAAAAATTATTTAAAATTGACAAAATTATAAAAAACTATAAAATTGAAAAGAAAAAAATACTTTGGACTAAAGTTGATAGCGAAACCTCTAACTAACCTAATTTATTATTTAGCTAAACTATATGTGTAAGAATTAAGTGACCGAATCCTTATTTAAATAAAATAAAGTGGTAAAATAAAATAAAAGTAAAATCCCTATAGAATTATACTTCTTTTATTTTATTTTAGAATAAGGTTTTTTAAACCTTATTAAACTTCATCTATTTGATATTGATTAGAATAATGTGTTTCAATCTTACTACACTCCTATTAGAATATGGTTTTACAAGCCTATAAATAAACATAGTCTACTCCTCTTGTAATCATTCGAATTCGACATAGTAAATTTTCTTCTCCTCTACCCGTGGTTTTTTCCCGAAAGGGTTTCCACGTAAAAATCTGTGTGTTTTTTATTTTTATTTCTCTTTTCTTTGTGATATATTGTCATTACCGACATATTATTTTTTAAAAATTGGTATCAGAGCTTCTGGGTTGTTCATCTCAATCAAGGTAATGATGTCTTTGAAGTATGAAGTTTCGATGTTGGATCGCAACACCAGATTCACGTTGTGGCAAATAAAGATGCATGTAGTTCTTGCACAGATGGACTTAGAGGAAGCCCTGCTAGGGGTAGATAAGATGCCTTCAACATTGACGGAGGAAGAGAAGAAGCACAATGATTGAAAGGTGTTAACACAGTTACACCTGCATTTGTCTAACGAAATTTTACAGGATGTGATGAATGAGAAGACCGCCGTTGGATTATGGAAGAGGTTAGAACAAATATGTATGTCGAAAACTCTAACTAGCAAGCTGCATATGAAACAACATTTTTATGCTCATTGTTTGGTGGAAGGTGCATCTATGCACAAACACTTAATAGTGTTTAAAGAAATTCTCTCAAACTTGGAGGCCATGGAGGTTCAGTATGATAAGGAAGATCTAGGGTTGATTCTACTTTGTTCGTTGCCCCCGTCTTATTCAACCTTTAGAGATACGATTTTATATAGCTGCGAGTCTCTCACAGTTGATGAGGTTTATAATTCTTTAACCTCATATGATAAGATGAAGCACCTTGTGGTTAAAACTGACTCTCAGGGAGAGGGTCTCATTGTTCGTGAAAGACAAGATCGAAATGCTGATGATGATCGTGGAAGGACACAGGAACAGAATCCTCGCGGTAAATCTAAGGGTAGATCGAAGTCTTTAAACAGAGGTAAAACTTGTAACTTCTGTAAGAAAAAAAGACATATTAAATCTGAGTGTTATAAGCTACAGAACAAGATCAAAAGGGAGGCTGCGAGTCAAAATGGAAAACAACTAGAAAATTCTAGTAAAGCTGATGTTGTAGAAGACTACAGCGATGGTGAATGTTTAGTCGCTTTTGTTAACAATTCTAAAATGAGCGAGGAGTGGATCCTTGATTCAGGCTGCACTTTCCACATGAGTCCCAATCGGGATTGGTTTACAACTTACGAAACTATATCTGAATGTGTTGTTTTGATGAGAAATAATGCTTTATGTAGAATTGCAGGTGTTGGAATAATTAAAGTTAAGATGTTTGATGGAGTTGTCAGAGCACTTAGTGACATACGACGTGTTCCAGAATTGAAGAGAAATTTAATTTCGTTGAATACTCTTGATTCAAAAGCGTACAAATACACAGCTGAAAGTGGGGTTTTGAAGATTTCCAAAGGTTCCCTCGTTGTGACGAAAGGACAGAGAAAGACCTCCAAGTTATATATTTTGCAGGGTTCTACTGTTACTAGTGATGTAGCTGTCGCATCCTCTTCCTTGTCAGATGGTGATATTACTAAACTTTGGCATATGCGCCTAGGGCATATGAGTGAGAATGACATGGCAGAATTGAGCAAAAGAGGACTTCTTGATGGGTAAGGAATTTGCAAACTGAAGTTCTGTGAGGACTGCGTTTTTGGAAAGAGAAAAAGAGTTTGATTCACCAGAGGAATCCATAGCACAAAAAGAACGTTGGAGTATATTCATTCTGATCTGTGGGGGCCATCCAGAGTGCTTTCGAGAGGTGAAGCTAATTATATGCTAACTTTTATTGATGATTTTTCCAGAAAAGTATGAACATTTTTCCTGAAGCAGTAAAGCGATGTGTTTTCCGCATTTAAGTCTTGGAAAAATATGATTGAAAAATAGACGAAAAAATAAATAAAATACCTCCACACAGATAATGGCTTAGAGTTCTGTTCTGATGAGTTTAATAAACTGTGCAAGTCAGAAGAGATCGTAAGACACTTGACAGTTCGTCATACTCTACAGCAAAACGACGTTACAAAACGAATGAACGAAACGATCATGGAGAAGGTTCGACGTATATTGTCAAATGCCAACTTAGCAAAGTCATTTTGAGCCGAAGCAGCCTCTACTGCATGTTTTTTGATCAACCGATCTCCATCCGTTGCCATTGAGAAAAAGACTCCACAAGAGGTATGGTCTGGTAATCTTGCTGACTATTCTGATTTATAGATTTTTGGGTGTCCTGCGTATGCTCATGTTGATAATGGAAAATTGGAACCGAGATTCATTAAATGTGTTTTTCTTGGTTATAAAGCTGGTGTAAAAGGATATAAGTTATGGTGTCTTGAAAATAGGAAAGTTATGATTAGCAGAGATGTTATTTTTGATGAAACTACTATGCTACCTAACTTTTCTCTTAAAGACTCTTCTAATAAAAAAAATCAAAAGTAAGTGGAGCATCAGATTAATCCAGATTCTACAACAAAGTCGACCCCTCAAGGCAGTACAAAAATTCAGAATAGAGTTGCTTCTTCATCACAATACTCTATTGCCAAAAATAGAACTAGAAGAGAAATTAAACCTTTAAAGAAGTATGTCGAGGCTGATCTAGTTGCTTATGCTTTAAATGTGGCTGAAGATATAGATGCAAACCAAGAGCCATCTAATTATTTTGATGTGGTTAGCTGCGAAGACTCAAAAAAGTGGATGTTTGTTATACAAGAGGAGATGTAATCACTCCAAAAAAAACAAAACATGGGATCTTATAAAACTTTCTAAAGGTAAAAAGGTTGTTCGTTGTAAATGAGTGTTTAAAAAGAAAAAAGGGACTCCAGGAGTTGAAGAACTCAGATATAAAGCAAGGCTTGTTGCAAAGGGTACAGTTAAATTCCAGGAGTGGACTTCACAGATGCGTTCTCCCCAGTAGTGAAACATAGTTCAATTCGAGCTTTGCTTGGTATTGTGGCCATGCATGATTTAGAGCTTGAGCAGTTAGATGTAAAAACTACATTTTTGCATGGATAACTTGAGGAGGATATTTACATGCAACAACCAGAGGGTTTTACAGTCTCAGAAAAAGAGGACTATGCTTGCTTGCTGAAAAAGTCTCTTTACGGTTTGAAACAGTCACTAAGACAGTGGTACAAGAGGTTTGATTCCTTTATAACTTCTCATGATTTCAAACAAAGTAGCTTTGACAGTTGTTTTTACTTTAAGATAAACAGTGATGGTTCTTTTGTGTATCTACTCCTTTATGTTGATGACATGTTAATAGCAGCGAAAGATAAAGGAGAGATAAGAAAGGTCAAAGCCCAACTAAGTGAAGAATTTAAGATGAAAGATTTGGGACCAGTAAATAAGATACTTGGTATGAAGATTCTCAGAGATAGAAAAGCAAGTAAATTGTACCTAAGTCAGAAGGGGTACATTGAGAAAGTTCTTTGCAGATTCAATATGCAGAATGCTAAGCCTGTTAGTACTCTTTTAGCAGCCCATTTCAGACTTTCATCGGCTTTGTCTCCACAATCAGATGATGAGATTGAATACATGTCACATGTTCCATACTCTAGTAAAGTGGGATCTCTCATGTATGCTATGGTTTGTTCACGTCCAGATTTATCATATGCAGTCAGTGCAGTTAGCAAATACATGGCAAATCCCGGTAAAGAACATTGGAAAGCAGTTTAGTGGATTTTAAGATACTTACGAGGTACTACTAATGTTTGCTTACAGTTTGGAAGAACCAGAGATGGAGTCATTAGGTATGTTGATGCTGATTTTGCTGGAGACCTTGATAGAAGAAGATCTCTCGCAGGTTATGTCTTTACAATCGGAGGTTGTGCAATCAATTGGAAAGCCACTTTGCAAACTACAGTTGCTTTGTCTACCACTGAAGCTGAGTACATGGCGATTACTGAGGCTTGTAAAGAAGCTATTTGGTTGAAGGGACTCTTTAGTGAACTCAATGAAGACCTTCAAATCAATACAGTATTTTGTGACAGTGAGAGTGCCATCTTCCTTACAAAAGATCAAATGTTTCATGAGAGAACAAAACACATTGATGTTCGGTATCATTTTGTTCGTGATATTATTGCTTGTGGAGATATTGTTGTGAGCAAAATTAGTACTCATGAATATCCAACAGATATGATGACTAAGTCACTTCCTATAACCAAGTGTTCATTGTTGAAGTTAAACCCTTAAGGGTTTTATGGAAGAGGTAGAGAACTTTTTCGTTGAGAGTTCGCGATGAAGAACTTGTTAATTAAGAATTCATGTCAAGGTGGAGATTGTTAGAACTAAGTGACCCGAATCCTTATTTAAATAAAATACAATGGTAAAAGAAAGTAAAAGTAAAATCCCTATAGAATTATACTTCTTTTATTTTATTTTAGAATAAGGTTTTTAAACCTTATTAAACTTCATCTATTTAATATTGATTAAAATAAGGTGTTGCAATCTTACTACACTTCTATTAGAATATGGTTTTACAAGCCTATAAATAGACATAGTCTACTCCTTTTGTAATCATTTGAATTTGATATAGTGAATTTTCTTCTCCTCTACCCGTGATTTTTTCCCAAAAGGGTTTCCACGTAAAAATCAGTTTGTTCTTTATTTTATTTCTCTTTTCTCTGTGATATATTATCATTACAGACATTCTATTTTGTACAATAAGCTTAGAATAAGTAATATAAGATAAAAGGGTGAATATATTTGAGAGGTCGGTCTAGGGACATGATCAAATTAGTCCCTATTATTAAATGGATCAATATAGTCCTTGCACTATTAAAAAAATCAAATAAGGTCAAATTAGAATAGAGTTAACATTTACTATTTAGTAGAGTTAATATCTTTATAAAGATTTTTGGTTCGTAATGAATCTTCTATTTGAATTGAACTGCAATTGAAAAAATATAATTTTCAAGGCATTTTTTATACAATAAATGTTAACTCTATTATAAGTTGGACTCATTTTATTCTTTTTAATATTATAAGGATTAAATTGATCCACTTAATAATAAAGATATTAATTTGATCCAGCCTTATAATACAGGGACCTCCCACATACTTTAACATAAGATAAACCTTATTTTCATGTAAACCAACCAACAGACTGTTTCTTTGTCTTCTGCGTGGAATGATAACTTCAAGCTAATTGTTCTCTTTATTTTTAATCTGAATTTTTCCACTTAAATACAATTATAGATCATGTATAAGATTGCACATTGAATCGAAGTTCAAGTATAGTTTTTATATTTATCCCTTTATTTAAACAAATTGCACTTCTCATATTTAAGAATCACATTCCGTTCCCAACCATTTACCTTTTTGGAGAGTATCTACAACGAGAGAATTAGTTACTGTTATCGACAATAAAAACCTTAATTTTGAAAAAAAAAGTTAAATTTAAGAAACACGTGCTTTAAAAAAAGAAATACCTATACAGATATTAAAGAGAGAGAGGATGGGCTTCTAGTGCATTTTTCATGAAGCCTTAATAAATAAACCTTATAGGGTTAATGTATTTTTCATCAAACTTTAAGAGGGTAAGTCGGTATTTTTCAAACCATAGAAGGTAAGTGGATTTTTCATCTAACCTTAAGTGGTTCAAATACTTTTCCACAAATTATTTAAAATGAATTTGTGCATTTTTATTTGTAATTCGACATTCATTTCTCTAGTGCCGAAAACAGATAATTCGGACGTGGTAGGGGATTTTCAGCCCATTAGTTTGATCAATTTGGCTTATAAGATTTTGTTTAATGTTTTGGCATGTCGCTTGTAGAAGGTGATGCTGAAAATTGTAAGTGATATACAAAGTGCTTTTTTTAAATGGCATCAAATTGTTTAAGAAATATTCTTATCAAATCAAGTGATTTTTGACTTCCTCAATCTGACTTTGACGTTAGGCATGAATTCGAAAGATTATATTAGCCACCGAAATGACCTAGTAAGCTATTGGAGTTCTGAAAACAATCATTTTAAACATTTGTTTAATTTAGAGGGAAACTTAGTCTATTTTTAGAAAAAAACTTAAGAGTTATCAAAACTGATTTAGATTAGCTAACCTATGAATGGTGACTCCTTCCTGAAAACTTGATTTATTAAAAATTTATGTACTACTCTAATTTTAATTATAACTAAGCAACGGAAATGTGATATCTATTTACGTTTTTAATGAAAATCGGGGTTCATGCATAACTAATTAATATTCACAATTTGATGTCCTAAGATCAAATTATATGTCATGCAAGCTATAAAAGAAAACCCAAAACCTATGTCCCATGCCACAATGCAAAATAAAATAATACAGTCTTTTGAATAATTAAAAGATCAAATAATAAAACTAAAATATTTTATTAACTAAAATTGTGCTGAGTCCCTTCAGATGTCCCATCCGCGTCCTAACATGGTGGGTTATTTGTAAAGATATAAATTAAAAGGGGAGTGAGTTCTGACGCTCAGTGTGAGTTCAATCACAAGAAAACTGGAACAAAACTGTAGGCAAAGCACATGGGCTAACAATTATGAGAATAATCACAATCATAGAGCACTTTAGATTAACAGTTTTCCATATCATCACTTCACTACACTATCTCAGAAATCAAAATTTTTAATATGCACATGCTAATGAATGAAAATACAATTTGAATTTTTTAGAAATGGTCCTACCCAACTTCGCTACACACCTCACTTATGAGTTCCCCAGAACTCATCTACCATATCACTCCGGGTTGTGGTTGAACCACCGTTGATTTGTAAATAAACTGCCAATTGTTGTGGATTTACAACATAACTATAGATAAAAGTTGCCACCAGGTTTGTAAAAATTGTGGGTAAACCACCATTATTTTTATATAAAAACTTTTGTAGACATGTCGCCACTTGTTTGAGATCGAAGCACATATTTGTAGTTACTGCCATTTGTTGTGGGTGCACAACATATTTGCAGATTAAACAAATTGCCACTTGACTTGTGGGTAAGCCACCATTTGTTTGTAGATTATTAAGCTACTAATCTTCCTCTGTACAAATCATCCCGCCCCATGCAATGCAATATGACATACTTTATAACATAATAACGTAAAAATCCATAGGCATGCTTAACACTTATTCCGTTCAACACTAGTAATAAATATGTTTATCATGTATTCAGTGCGGCGATAACAATATTAACACTCAATGTTTATCAGTAACACTTTAACAATAAGCATGATTAACATCACATGTTTATTCATAGCATAGTAATGATTTAATTAATCAATATCAATAAACACATTATAATAGTTGCAATTCAAACAAATAAATTGTAGATTTCCTTATAAACACTAATTTAAGGATCAATTAAGTGCACAAAAATTTCTAGGCAAAACTGTAAAGTAAGGGACACACGACCGTTTGGCCAGGCCATGTGGAGGGGTTACACGGTCGTTTGGCCAAGCTATGTAATAGATTGTGGCTGTGTGAAAAATTGCAAAATTAAGCTACATGGGAGACATGCCCATGTGGTAGGTCGTGTGAAGGGCAGTGCGGTTCACACGCCCTTGTGGTAGACCGCGTGGCTTTATTCCTAGACACGATTTTCCCCGATTTACTTGTAAAAGAACACAAACGAGTTAATATTGGGTATCAAGAATCAATCAAGATTAGTGGAAAAATTTGACAACACAAGATGTCGTAATTGGATTGAAAGATTAGTGTGGATTGAAGCTATTTTAGATTCTATGAGTTTTAGTTATTGAAACAGAAGTACTTACTGAACTTTTAACGAAGATACGGGGCTATAGATGTTGAATTTGACAACCGGTAGAAAAAAGATTTTTTAGGGATTGATTTTGATTTGGGAAACACAAAAATAATTCTCAAAAATAAAAAAATATGATGAAAAGAAAAGGGGAAGAAAAAAAAGGGGGAAGAAATAAAAAAAAAAAAAGATGAAAGAAAAATTTTAAGGGAATTGGAAAGGGTAGCAAAATCCTAGCCTATTTAGAAGAGATGGATTAAATAGTTTAAGGTGTGGAACCTTAGGGGTGGTTTGGGTAATTTACCTAAAGTTTGCCGGTTGGAAAAATAAATGTGGAAGGGGAAGGAGTGTGACTCAAACATAGGTCACCTAGAGGAGGAGATTAATGTTTAACCATTTGGATTGTTGCCCATTCTTGTTGAGTTTTTAATCTAAACAGTATTTATTTTAGTTTGGTTTTCATTATGGTTTGTTGGAAATTAGAGAAATGGGTAAGGAGTGGTTTGAACCTAGGACTTCAAGGGGCTATACTCACTACTTAACCATTTAACCTATGTCATTACTTGGTTAATTATTTCAATTAACCCTTATTTTTCGGGGCATGATAGATCCACTCATTGTAGAAGTCGAAGGAGGTATTGTAATCAAGCTCGATTTTGAGAAGGAGAACGATTGCCATCGGTAGGACTTTATTAATAATGTATGGAGTTAATGGGATTTGGTAAGTTGTGGAAAGCTCAAATCTACGAATGTGTTAGCACAACAAGATTTAAGTTTTTTAAAATGGTAAGCTGACTAAGGAATTCCCAATGAAGCGTGATATTAGACAAGAGGACCCTTTTTCCCCGTTTCTATTTTTGTTGGTCACAGAAGGGCTACACTAGATGATCATCAAGGTAGAAGTTTTAGGTCTCTTTAATTGGATTATGGTTGCTCCAAATTTCCCTTTATTGCACTTACAATTTGCTGATGATACTTTCCTTTTTCTAGAGAGTTTTGTGAAGGGTCCTAAATATATGAAGTCTCTTTTGATTTGCTTTGAGTTGTTCTCAGGCATAAAAATTAACTCCACTAAATCTATCCTATTTCCCATTGATGTTGATGAAGTTGTGGACTCAAATTTGGCTCTTATCTTTGGTTGTAAAGTTGGCGAATTCCCATTCAAGTATCTTGGTATTTCATTTATGGTTAATCCATGTTTTAAGGCAATGTGGGAGCCTATGATTTCAAAGTTTCTCTTAAAATTGGCTAGATGGAAGTGGATGTTTGATTTGTTTCCCTAAGTGTAGTATATTTGTTTGTACACTTGTAATTTTCTTTCGAACAGATTGGTTAATAAATGATTCATGAATTATATTAATATTCTTTGTATAATGTCCTCATGTGGTTTTTGCATCTAAAGCAAAATAGAAGCAAATATTAGTTCACTGGTTGTCTAATGTTTAACTAACACTAAACTATATTACGTGGTTGGATTGTAATATGGAAAGACAACTTATATTAGTAGACGAACCTAAACATTTCTTTATTCTAATAAAAAATGACCAAACTTATTGAAAGAATAATATGTTGTCTATCAAGTCCAATTGGGGAGATGCTTTGTATTGGGCATCGGAGCGAATGACTCCCAGAAGATAGAGACATAGATGTGACTGACTAGGCTAACAATACATCAGACTGGACCCAAGTTGTATAGATCTTGAATTCTTTTATGGATTTATTCACTTGTGACATTCATAGTGTGGCATATCTTAATCCTGAGTGGATGATGGACTATGTATGCGTGACTCGTATAGTTTTATGTAAGTAAAATCTTGAGTTCAAATAGATAAGGAACTGAAAGCTAGTGTGTTGGGTATATGACTTCTGTAATACGTAGTGTCATTCATAATAATGGAATTCCTAGCTCGGGACATGGGCAAATGATATCCTCTCATTGGTATTACATGATAGATGTAAAGTAAACGTGGCCACGGGTTGTTCGTCTCTATGATGAATGACTTAATTACTATTTGATAGTAATTGACTTTTCATGAAGGAAGATGTAATGGTTACCATGAGATAAAATAGCATCATTGTAACAACCCGTTTTTCAGTGGTGTCAAAAATAGTGGTTTTGGGGCCGCAAATTCGACAAGTAAGTTCGTAAATATCATTTACGAATATTTATGAGTCAATTATGGTTTTTAAAAAGTTTTTGATTTGGTAATTTATGTTATATAAATGAGTAATTAAGTTCAAGTGGTAAGACCCTAAAGTCAAGTGGTTTTAGAAAATAAGGTTTTGGGAACTCGTTTCTATAAACCAATTTGTAAATATTGTATAAATATTTATAGAATGTTATTAAGGTTGTATTAAATTTTCGTTAAGAAATTGTAATGTTTTGATAGTTAATTAATTACAAAGAACTAAATTGTAAAGGATGTAAAATTTGATTATTGTTTGATTTGAGTGATTAAATGGCTTTATGAATAAAGGTAAAGGGACTTAAGTGGTAATTAAACCATTTAAGGAGTTAGTGGACTAATATGGGCATGAATTTGGTGTTTTGTTTAATTATTAGCCAAGGTTAAAATGGTAATTTGATAAATTAAATTAAATTAAAAACAAAATAATTAGGCTATCATCATTTTCCTTAGTGTTTGCCGAAATTGGAGAAAGAAGGAAGCCATGGATGATAGCTTAAGCATTCGACCAAAGTCCTCTTTTGCGTGTAAGCTAAATTTGAGTTTATTTCTAATAATTTCTATGTTTTTGAGATCGTTGCAACTAGGTCTAGTTATCCCGTACCTTCGTTTTTGAAGCTGTTAAAGAATTTGAATGTTGCCATGGATGAATATTTGTGATTTTAGATGTTAATTGATGAATTTGAAGGATTAGTTGTTATTTATAAGTATTTTATTAAGTGATTTTTAATGAATTTAACGATTAGGGATCAAATTGTTGAAATAGTAAAAATACAAGGACTAGATGTGAAATTGTTACAAATATGGGATGTGTTGGATGCTAGTAACATACAGCTGGTATAAATTTGCAATAAAAATGGTTAATTATCATGTTTTAGGCTCAGGGACTAAATTGAATAAAAATGAAAAGTTGAGGGCAATTTTGTAAAAATGTCAAAAAAGACTAAATTGCATAAAATGGAGTGATTTTTCTGTCTAAATTAATTAATTTAATGAAATTATTAACTTAGATCAAGAATGAGTGGAAAATCGAGGAGAAGGGAAAATTACCAAATAGCTCCTGTACTTTGTCATTTCTGCAATTTAGCCAGGTAGGTTTGTATGAACTATAATCACTTAAAGGTTGATTAAATTGAATGTTTCATGTGTTTTTATAATGTAAATAAATCAATATATATATGTTATTATGGAATTTATCATGTAAAGAAACGATGGAAATCTAACGACGTACGACGACTATCGAGCCCCGTTTGAATCTTACAAATATATAGGATAAAAATGACATGTCATTAGGGTTACCATGTTTTGGGCGCTGGTCCTGAATTTCCTACCAATGGCTGAGTTCCGACATTTGTGGCGGATATTCGTTAGCTTGTGTGAGCTGTATCGTGTAGCTACATTTCGATTAACAGCTTGTGTGAGTAGACCAAGGTTACCATGTTTCGGGTGCTGGTCCTAAATGTCCTACCTATGGCTGGGGTCTGACATTAGTTGCGAATACTCATCAGCTTGTGTAAGCAGTATTGCGTTGCTTACATTTCGTCTGTCAGCTTGTGTAAGCAGACCCATTTTAGAGCTCGTATGAGCTACAACTATATGTTTAGCACACTGTGTGATCTTTCCCGCGTATCTGATGTTATTCTAAGTGGTTCAACGGGCATGAAAAGGGAAGCAATGGTAAGTATTCAAATGACTTATATTATAAAAATTATGAAAAAGAATGAAAAGGAAATGTTAAATGAAAGCATGACTATGTTCATGGAATTGATGATTTCAAGTGAGGCTATTCATGCTTAATGACTTAAAGTATGTAATTTCTCATGAATTGGTTTATTGTGTAGTTGATTCTAAAAGAGTTATGCTTAAATGCATTAGCTTGTGGCTATGGTTAATGTTATGTTTAGTTTATGTCTTGTATGTTATGCAAATGAAATGGGTGAGAATAGGTAATGAAATGATAACTTCATAGTTGAAATGTAATATGATGAAAAGGGAATGATGTGTTGAACGATATACTATACGTGAGAAATTTACGTATGCTATGGATGAATATATCTAGTTCATGAACAAATATACTAATTAGTGAATTGATGTTGTTATTTAAGCTAGAGTAAGAAAGTTCTATGAAAAGTAAGTAAATGGAAGGGTTAAAATTTTTATAAAATCTTATTATGTTAGGAACGAAAATATATGTGATATTGATGAACTTACTCATTTATGAGTTGATGGTTTTAAAGTTTGATAAACTTTGTGAGATTGGTATAAATTTATAATTACCCCATAAAGTTCACTATTAAAATGAAATATTATGATTAAAGTTTATACAAGCTTACTAAGCATTCATTGCTTATGTGGTTATCTTTCTCTTACTTTACAAATTATCAGAAGCTCGATCGGGTTGGGAGCTAGTCGGAGATCTATCACACTATCCAACTATGATATCGGTAGATTTTGATGTTTTGGTCATGGTTAAAATGGCATGTATAGGTGAACTTATGTCTAATGTTTAGTTGATGTTCATGTCATGTAATGTTGTTTTGGATTTGAGGTACTAATGGTATTTTGATGCTTGTTGGTGGTTTTTAATTTGATTAAGTTGATGTAAGTTTGGAATGACCATATTTGGTTTGTTTATAATGAGACCAAGTGGAGTTATGCTTTAAGGTAGATATGAAGTATTTGTAATGGTTTAAATGTGGTCAAATATGGTAAGTTTATGTTGAAGTGATATAAGTCAATTTATGATGAGTTTTGAGATGGAAAATGAATTAAGTGTTGATGAATGAAGTGTGTTAAGTACATGTATATGTTTAGGTAAATTGTATGTTTGCATTTGAGGTACCTATATGGCATATTGGTTGAATGGAATTTGATCATTTGAAATTGGTCATTTTATGCATGTTTAAACATGTTTTGATACACTGGTCAAATGTACAAATGATATTTAGGTGCATATTTGTGGTGGGTGAAGGAAATGACTTGATTTTGGCCAATTTCTTGTCCGCACGGCCTAAGACACGGGCGTGTGTCTCAGCCGTGTGTGAGACATGGCCATGCGACATGGTTGTATGTCCCCTGTAGGTTTTAAAGGTTTCTTTTCGAAAGTTACGCAGCCTAGCACATGACCTGGCATATGGGCATATGAGGCCATCTCGAGTGTTACACGGCCTGGCACACAGGCGTGTGGCTTGGCCGTGTGACCCAAGTCAGTGAATTACACGAGCACAGACACAGGCTTGGATATGACCGTGTGTCCCTATTTTGAATGTTACATGGCCTAAGACTTGTGGCACACGGCCTGGCCACACGGTCGTGTGACCCCTGCAGTGTGAAATTTTCTATCTTTTTCCATAAAGCTTTAAATGTTTCCGATTTAGTCCCGAATCATTTTTCAAGTGTTTCTAAGGCCTCGAGGGCTAAAAAAAAGGGGACAATATGCATGTGTTTGAATGGACTATGATATGATTTATGAAATGCTTAAATAAATGATTATAAGTTACATTTTTACGATAATGCTCCGTACCTATTCTGGTGACTGATACGGGTTAGGGGTGTTACAATCATAATGGGAGAGCGAGTTTATCACAAAGAGATTAAGGATATCCTATGAGGGTAAAACATTGATGACAAGATCATTAGACGAGCATTGATCGAGTAGCTTTCATAATGGTATGTCATTAAGGAGAGCTCGGTGACGATACTATAGTGGAATGACTTTGTGACTAAATGAGTTTATAATTAATAGGTGAAAACTGAAAATTAATTATAAATCATTTGAGTCCTAATGGAAACACGAAATTTTATGTGTTTTAACACGCCCTTTTTAATTTAAAATCATGCTATTACGGTTAAATTATTGTAAAAAATAATTAAATATTATAAAATAATTAAATTATGTTAAAAATATGAACATGATTAATTTTAATTAATTTTATAGTTAATTTGATTAATTTTGACTATTTTCGACAGATTTGCACAAAGGGCAAAAATTGGCTCGACAGACAATGCTCGAAGAATAAAATGGAGAAGCAATTTGAAGCATCGAGAAAAATTTATTTCCAACCTAAGATGGTCCAAAAATGTGTGTTAATTCATAATATAATTAATTTTAATTTATTCCCAATTTAATTTGGGCTAAATAAATTATTATTAATTAATTATGGAAAAAAAAGGGTCCAGTTGAACCGCATTGGTTGAACCGAATCTAGTAAGCCGAACCAGCCACCAATTGGGCTGCCCAGAACTATCCATATGCTGACCCAAATCGGCATTTTAGCTGACTAAATAGGCTTGCAAAGAAGCCCTTGAAGAACTTTCAACCTTGCATTCAAACCCCTCCAAAAAATGTGGCTTTATGGATTTGCACCAGGCTATTTTTAGCAAAGTTGAATCTCTCAACTTTGCCATGTGTGTGGCTGGCCAAGGGGGGTCTCTTTGGCTGATGGAATTTTCTATTTTTAGCAGCCACAATCAGCTATAAAAGTGACCCCTTGCTGATCATTCAACTCATCCCTCACAATCTCATTCTCTTTTCTCCTCTCTCACTTTCTCTCAACTTTTCCTTCCCATTTTACCTTTTGTTCAAGTGCTGATTTCTTCTCTTGGGAAAGAGGTCCACATCAGCCATTGTTGAGCAACAATTAAAGTGTTCATAAGCCACCTTGATAGCCGAGGACAACAGAGAAATCAGTCAAGCCACGGAGAAACACCGAATTTGCTTCTTGTTTTGACAAACATGTTTATGAGTATTTATGCCATTGAAATAGTTATTTTAATCAATCTAGCTTGAATTTAATCCGTGTTGGGTTGATTATATTTTGCTTGCTTGAATTATTGAAATTGTGTTTGTGCTGTTATAGGCCTCGGTAAGATGCTTGATTAAGTAAAATCATGCCTAAGTTATTCTTGCAATATTAATTGTTAGATAACTAATGAATTAATTATTAAATCGTATTGAAATTGTAATGAATCGAAATAATGCTTAATCAGTGCATGTTTATTCTTCTAAGGTGGCTGAAGTTAATTTAGCATGGCGATACATATGCCTTGCATAACTTGCAAGATTATTATGATTAAACTGTTTCAAGGTAGAAATACTCTGTTACCTCACTTGATCTTTTATATGCTTGTGAAGATTGATTAATCGCTTGGATTGAAATTGGAAAATGTTCAAGAGATTGATTAATTTAATAAGTATGTATGAGCAGTAGTTAGCCAATTACCGAGTTGCCGTGAATTTTTTCGTAGCAGTATAAACATAAGTTGAATAATTCTAAGTTAAATGAATGTAATTAATCCAACACAATTATATCATCTTGATTAAACCTTATTTGAAATCGTGCATTAGAACCTTTTTATTTTAATTTTTTTACTTAGTTTTTAACCTTTAGTTTTAAATCATCTTTAAACCAAAATATTTTCCATCACCAAAGTGTTTTAACAGTAATTTCATAAATATTCCTTTTTACAGTCCCCATGGATACGATAACTCGGCATTTACTTGTCATTTTATTACGTGTTGCGATTGTGTACACTTGCACATTTTTGTCATTCCACCTAATCAAATATGTCCAATTAGTCCTTCTGCTAGCTTGTTGAAACTAGAAATGAATTGCATGTGGAATCAAATGAACATAAATGAATAAAAATGGTAAAGTTAGATAAATGCGAAACATTTGAGAATGAATGTGGTTGTCTCACTAAGTATGGAAATAAATTGAGAATTAATTTATAATTTTTGGAATTATTAATTAATTAATTGATTAATTGAAGTTCGAAAATGGAATTAAATTAATTGGTCATGGTGAATCTGTTGAATATGAAAAATTAAATATATTTTCTCGTAGATTATTTTACTATAAAGTTGTCATGATTTTAACAGAATAAGAATCGGGTTGAGAAAATTATTTAATTGGGAAATTAATTTATGATATTTATTTTGGAAAAAAAATGTATTGGGTTGGATTGAATTATAAACTGTTGGGTTAAAAGTCTAGGAAACACTTATAATTGGACTCGATACAGGAAAGGTCGAAAAGCCCCTCATATTGAATATAAGGGACGACAAACACTAGTATGTTTAACTAGGGTTGCCACCCCTCTCTCTCCTAGTTCAACTAGGAAGTTGTGTTTTCCTAGTAAATAGACTTCTACTAATTCAACAAGGGTTTCACTTCTTCTTCCTATAAATAGATAACATCGGTAAGGCTAAAAAGAAAACAAGTTTTACACAACTTTGAGATATTGTTATTCTGCCTAAAAATAGTGAGAATTTTCTGGGAATAAAAATTCTACCGGTTTGTATTGAAAGGGTATTTTACTTTCCCGCTTAAAGTAAAGTAAATAATTTTTGGTTCTGTGTTTTATTCGAATTTGTTCGACCCCACACTCGAAGCAATTCATAGTACGAGAATAGCAGAGAAAGTCATTCAATTGAAAGCCGAAAACGATAAGGATTTGTCTAGCCTAAATCGTAGGTGTGATTTTGGTAAAAGTTTATTGCTATAAATATCACAAACTAGCTCGATTTTCAAATTTTTATTTTTTCGTAGTGCAAGAAAACCATTTCTGAACTAAATTATTTCCAACAATTGGTATCAAAGCCAGGTTGTGCTATGTTTATATTACAAACTGATACTGAAAATTTCTTTTTTCTTCATGTGATTAATTTTTGATAAAATGTGGCATTCTTGTAATTATCAGCATGTTTTGGGGCATGTATGTGAATGGATGGATGTTATTATTTATATGATAAAATAATTTTGTCAAAGTTGTGATTCCTAGAAATTTGAATGTAATTAGTATTAATTTTTGCGTATGTAATTAGATCGTGGATTATCACCTCCATGCATGATTTATTTATTTTATTATTTTAGAATAATTTATGTGTGCCAGAAACAGACATAAGACATATGTAATCAATATTTTTGGCGAAACTCGAAGAACCGAGATGCATCCAATCTGATCAAGACGATGCAAACCTGACCTAGCCAAATCAAAAAAGACCGATTATGGTCCTGTAGCAGAGGTTGCCGGTGGTTCGATGATGATGATCAATAGCAGAGGCTAACAGTTGAGGCCGACGACGGTGGTTGGCGATGGCCCAACGGCAACCCGATGGTAGCAAAATGGCGATGTGAATCAATATGACATCGAAATTTCATGGTGGCAAAATAGAAGACCCAATGTATGCTTTGGGTTGACTTTTGTAATTTCATTATTTTTTTAGGACGAAATCATGAAAACTTTGGCTGGTCAAGGTCATTTAAATTTTATGCTTTTATTTATGGTAGCATGATGATATTTATTTGACTGCGAATGTATGTTCATGCAAATGTATGATAAGCATGACATATAGGTTAGGGAAATAATGTCACATGTACTTGTCATGCATTTTTTAATCATTCATGATTGAAGCCAAACATTAAAAACCTTGTATGTTTTTAAAATATTGAGTGGGAGAAAGCCTCTAAACAAGACTTACGGCCTCCACTAATGGTCTCTTGTGATGACATGGTAATTTAACTACCCCATGGTAGAATTGCCATGTGGATATCTCTAAGGATATTTCTTGAAAGTAATTATCTTGTAATGATTGTCATAATGTTGCCTACATAAGAGTACGGGGGCCTAGTAAGCAAACCTAGATACGGAGGGCCTAAATTAACGTAGAGTTGCCACTAACTAATTAGGGCTAGGTTGGTTAGCCACATATCGTCTAAAAGTCTAGAATTAATACTACGGAAAAATCCGAAAAGTTTAGACTTGATCTCATCACCAAATTTTAGGGTCGGGAGTACGATTATGTGTGGGGAAGGTTATAGCACCCCTACAACGCCTATCCGAGGATAGTCCTACGGGGTCTTAAGAGGTTGGTTTTTTTATTTAAGCATATTAATGTTTTAATCTAGGCTAAAATCTTATGGAAATCTTAAATAAGAACTCTAAAGAAAATTCCCCTAGTTTATTTATAACTCAATTAAGATGTGTTCACCAAATTTATCTAATTTGAAACTTAAATTAGAGATTTTTACTTTTAACGGAACCCTAAAGGATACCTAAATAATTCTAGTAAAATACCTTCAATTCCTAAAAATAATTCTATTTTAGAATTTAAAAAAACCTAGAAATTACCAATGAATTAAGAGAAATATTAAAATCCATCTACTACTTATTTCATCTATTATTATTATTATTATTTAAAAGGTTTAATTAATAACGTTGAACCTATCAAGATCTTACGAAAGTATCCTATGTCGGGTTTATGATTTATCTTACTTTAAAATTCTTGATTTAAGGTTTAAATTCAACAAAATCTTAAAATAATATATCTTAAATAACATTTATTAGCTTTCTTAAAAAGTTTCTAAAATAAAATATTTAGAAAGACCTACTTATGATTTACAATTCACCTACAAAAATCTTTAGTTTTAATCTTGAATAAAGTCCTAAAGAATATTTACATATTAATTTAAGATTCTAAAGTGAATCCTATATGATATTTAAAATTAGTTTAAAACCCTAAAAAATATCCTACATATTATATATAATTTTTCTAGGGTAAATAGTAGATAAGATCTTAATGACTAACCTAAATTCAAATGTAAAAACCTTATGGTTTCATTAAAATGTAACACCTACTTAACAAACTCTATGTCAACATTTATAGGATGAAAAATGAACTAAAGTTCCTCTTTTAAAATGAATAATAATAAAATACGAAAATTAATTAAATTGGCTAAATTTAATGAAAAGTTAAAACTCTTTCAAAAGGATAATAATAAAAAGAAAACTTAAATAAATGAAAGAAATAAGACATTGACATGATGTTGATAATAATAACAATAATACATTTTATTCATAATACAATAAAAGAATCAAAGTAACATAAAAAAATAATATTAAAATGCATGTAAGGGAAATGTAAAAAATAAATATAAATAGACATGAAAATAAATAAAGACGAAATAAGAATAAATAAAAATTATACAACTGTAAGAAATATAAAGAATTAAAATAAATTGCATAATTGACATTCAATATATAAGGTATAAATGCAAATGAAATGGAAGATATAGGTGTAAATAATTATTAAAGATGGAAACAAAATGACATAGCTTGATTTTGGGACTAAAAGATAAAAAATGTGGAAGATAGAGGATTGATGTAGCAATTAATTTACTTTTAATTTTGAAATTTCGGATTAAATCGAAGGTTTGAATAAACAAAAGGGTTATGCGTGTAAACAGGCTAGAGAGTGAGAGCAGCACTGCAAAAAAAGGGGTATTTTTTTGTAAATTTAAAAACTAAGGGGGTGGGAATAAATTATCCATTTTGGCACCTATAAATACGAGAAATTTATTTATTCTTTCATTTTAACCTTATTTTTTTTCAAAAAAAAAAAAGACACTCTTCCTCATTCTCTTCATCCTTCTATGTTGGCCATGGCTCTATCACCGGAGAGTCCAACGGCTCTCCGGCTTCCGGTGGTGGAGCCGCCCCATACAGTGGCCAAAAATGTTTTTCTTTTCAAAATCTAAGTTTTCTTAAAAACCAAAGCTTTATTTCGAAATAATTGAAAAAAGATCAAAACATTGTTTTAAAAATTTAAACTTTTCCTTTAAAATGACTAAAACAATATTATTATTTTTAAAATCTAAACTTTCTCCTTTTTTAATGATAAAAATCACTATTTTTCTTAAAAATCAAAGCTTTATTTCAAATGGTTGAAAAATATCAAAACTTTATTTTAAAAATTTAAAATTTTCCTGTAAAATGACTAAAAAACATATTTTTATTTTTAAAAATCTAAACTTCCTTTGTTTTTTAAAAAATAATCAAAACTTTTCCCAAGATCAAACCTTTTTAAAAAAAAAAACCTTTATTTTAGATAGGGGAAGGGAAAAAACGGGATTTTTGGGACTCTTAGGGGCAGAGGACTGACGGTTCGGTGACGTCCCCTTCATTGGAGCCCAAAACCTAATCTCTCATGACATGTCTATGGCAAAAAGAAAAGAAAAAAAATAGTAGGGTTGTTTTTGTTATTGTTATTTTTATACCTTAAAAAAAACATAATATGAAAAGCCTCCTTTTTTTTTTCTTTCATTTCATGTATATATACTATTTTTCCATCTTGTTTATTTGTAATTTTTGTGTTGTGTTTCCATGGATCTGTTAATGAATGGTTTGGTACTATTTTGGATGTTTGTGATGTGTGGCAAAAGGGAGGCTAGGGTTTACGAAACCCTAGATGACCATTTTAACAGCTTGGGCCTTGGGCTCTAAAAAAGAGATAATAATATTAGTATCTATAGTAATAATGATAATAATAATTTGGGCCATTGAAAGAAAAAGAAAAGAAAAAAAAAGGCCTCAATTTGACCAAAATCAGGTGGGCTTCAAACGGGCCCAAGAGAGAACAAAAATTTAAAGGGAACAAATGAGCCTCCAAATTGGGCTCGTACAAAATTAGATGTCTACAAGCATATGATAGTTGGTCGGCCCTGTTGTAGGTATTATCAGGCGATATAACAGGAAATTTTACTTCAAAGAGGACAACTAGTCACAACATGTCACTCAGTGAGATTTTTCCATGATGACCCATTTGTGTTACATGATGTGATAGGTTTTGAGTTGATGGTTATACACTCAAGATCTTTTAGTTAAGTAACTTCCCACGAAGCTCTACTTAATGCATACGTAGGAATTAGTAACTTCCCACGAATTAGTATTTGGGAATTCCGAAGGGATTAGGTTCATGTACTAATTGGATGGAGATCCATGTTCTTACTAGTTGATCAAGATTACCCTACAGTGACTTGATTCAATAGGTGTAAGAATTATCATTGCAACAACTTACTAATGTTTTCAAGGTTTAATGTAAGACAAATGCATCATCTTAATGCATACGTAGGTTGCAAAATGTTTTCAAAATATTTTCTTAATACAAATATATTAATGAATGGATATTTTATTTTTAGTTCGAAAATGACACGTACACTCTTATTAAATATACTCACTGAGAACAAACTAAACTGAAATAACTATAAGAAAGGGAAAAGGAACCTTATGATTTTCTTGAGCTGTGAGAAACTAAAAATTGTCCTTGATGATAAACGCCCTCCGGCCACTCAAGCTAAGGCTAGAAAATGCTGGGAGGAGTTTGATGAGTTAGCTTGTTACTACATGTTGGCAAGCGTGACCAGCACCCTTTATAAGCAGCTGGACAACTATAAGACTACCAAAGCGATTCTAGACAAACAAGAAGACATGTTTAGAGGCCAAGCTACCTTGGCTTGACAGTCGACTATTACTAGTTTGATAAATGTCTAGCAAAAGCCCGACACTTTGGTCAAGGACTATATTATCACTCTTTTGGGATATTTTATCGAGGCTGTGGATAATGAGAGCAATCTAGACTAGAACATGCAAATAGGGATGGTGTTTAAAAGCTTGTCTAAGGAATTTGCAGGCTTTCGGGCCGCATATAACCTTGGGAATAAGAATATGAAGCTTACACAAATCATGAAGGAACTACAATCTTATAAGTTGATGTTGAAATGGAGATCATTCGGTCCAAAAAACAAAACCAAACTTATTGTTATTTCTTCCTCTAAAGGGAAGGAAAATCACACTCAAAGAAACAAGGCTAAGTTCTCTTAGCCACCTAAAGTGGAAAGGAAGACAACTAAGAAGCCTAAAGACTTGTCCAAGTGTAAATGTTTCTTCTGCAACAAGAAAAGACATTTCAAGTCAAATTGCAAAGACTAGAAGGATTACCTAGCCACTAAAGGCAAAGGTATGAAACTCTTTATGATAGAAGCTTGCTGAGTGGAAGATTCAATGGACCACTAAGTCATTGATTCTAGAGCCACCAATCATGTGTGTGTTTCTGTTCAGGGGTTCAAGGAGACGAAATGACTTAGAGATAAGAGTCTATCATTACAAACCAAAAATTGGATAAGTGTGACAGCTAAAGCAGTGGAAGATGCACATATTTATTTTGATAATTTTAGGAATATTGTTTTTAAAAAATGTTTTCTATGTACCAAGTTTCAAAAGAAACTTGATTTCTGTTGCATGTTTATTTAAAGACGGCTTGACCGTGACTTTTAAAAATAGTATTGCAATATTTAGAAATCATAAACTTATATGTAATGGATGGATGTCAAATAATCTTTATTTTATCAAACCAAAGATGTACACACTGCTTGAAACTAAAAATTCAAATAAAAGACTTAAAACTTCTTACTCTAATGAGTCGTACCTTTGGCATTTGAGACTTGACCTTATTAATCAATAAAGAATTACTAGACTTGTGAAAGATGACACTTTAATTTTGCTTAAAAAAGTTGGTCTTCCACAATATGAATCTTACTTGGAAGGTAAGATGACTAGCGATCTTTTGATGCAAAAGGAACGAGGGTTGTGAAACCCTTAGAACTTCTACACATTGACGTTTGTGGCCCCATGAATGTCAGTGTAAGTGACTATGAGTATTATGTAACTTTTATTGACGATTATTCTAATATGGGTATGTTTACTTAATGCATCACAAGAGTGAAACCTTCGGTAAATTGAAAGAGTTTCGTGCGGAAGTAGAGAAACAAATAGGTTCACCCATAAAGGCACTTTGGTTTGATCAATGTGAGCAATATTTGTTAGGTAAGTTCTTAGGGTATATCATAGAGAATTAGATTCTATCATAGTTAATCGTGTCGGGCACTCCACAATAGAATAACATGCTAGAAAGGTGAAATTAAACTTTGTTAGGCATGGTTCATTCGATGTTAAGTTATTCGAAACTGCCAATCTCTTTTTTGGGGATATGCATTGCAAATGGCTTGTTATATTCTGAATGATGTACCAACTACAAGAACATTTAAAACTCCATACGAATTGTGGCATTATAGGAAGCCAAATCTAATCATTTAAAGATTTGGGGATGCCCCTCCCATGTATTAGATAAAGATGCGAGAAAATTGGATTCACGGACGGAATTGTGTATGTTTGTGGGATACCCATGTAGGAAAAAATCTAGTTCAAAAATAATTTTCTTGCATAGTGAAAAATACAAATTTTGAAAATCGAGTCAATTTGTGATGTTTATAGCAATAAACCCTTTCCTAAATTGCACCTGTGTTTTCGGCTAGAGGGGATCCTTTTCATTCATGGCATTCAACCGAATGAACTTCTCCGCTATTCTCGTACCACGAACTGCTTCGAGTGTGGGCTCGAACGATTAGAATTAAACACAACCAAAAATAGTTTACTTTACTTTCAGTGGGAAAGTAAAATTCTCTCTCATTAGAAACCAATGGAATTTTTATTCCAGAAAATAAAATTAATACTTTGAGAATAAACTTTCACTATTTTCAACCAAAATAAAAATATCCCAAAGTTGTGTATTTAGCCCTACAGGTGCCATCTATTTATAGGGATAAGAGGAGAAACCCGTGTTGAATTGTAGAAGTCTATTTCAATAGAAAAATGAACTCCTAGTCTAACTAGGATTAGGTAGGGTGGCAACCTAGTTAAATAAACTAGGGTTTGCCGTCCCTAGCATTAAACATGAGGGGCTTTTAGGTCCAATTACAAGTACTTGCTAGACTTTTAACCCGGAACTTTATAATTCAACCCAACCCAATATTTGTTTTTCTATTTCTCAAAATAAACATATTAAATTAATTTAAATTAATTAATTTTCTAATCAAATAATTTTCTCAAATTCTAATTTCGTTAAAATCATGACACTTTACCATAAAAGAATCTATCGAAAATATATTTAATATTTCTACACTCAATGAATTTTCCATGACCAATAAATTTATTTCCATTTTTGAACTTCAGTTATTTAATCACTTAATTAAATGATAATTAGAAAAAATCATAAATTCATTTTCCAAGTCATTTCCAGTTAGAGAAAATCACATTCATTTCCAAATGTTTCCCATTTCTCTAACTTTACCATTTTTATCCATTTCTTTTTATTTGATTCAACATGCAATTCATTTATGGTTTCAACGAGCTAGTGGAGGAACCGATTGGACATATGCGATTAGGGCTCAAATGATTTATAATTAAGTTTTAGTTTTTCTCCTATTAATTATAAATTTATTTAGTCATGAAGTCATTCCACTATAGTATCGTGATTGAGCTCTCCCTAATGGCATACCAATACGAAAGAAACTCAATTACTTCTCGTTCAATGATCTTATCATAAGTGTGTTACCCTCATAGGATATCCTTAATATTTTTGGGATAAATCCGTTCTCCCAATATAATACAATTTTATATCATGGTAACCATTAGATCTTTCTTCACGAAAAGTCAATTACTATCAAATAGTAATCAAGTCATTCATTAGAAAGAAAAATGATCAGTGGTCATGTTTACTTTTCCTCTACCATGTAATGCCAATATGAGGATATCATTTACCTATATCTCGGGATATGAATTCTACTTTTTTTTTGACACCATGTACTGCATAAGTTGTATACCGAATGCACCAGATTTTGATTCTTTATCTATTTGAACTCAGGCTTTACTTACATAAAATTATACGATTCATGCATACATAGTCCATCATTCACTCAAGATTAAGGTATGCCACACTTTGAAAGTCAAAAGTGAATAAATCCATAAATGGATTCAAGATCTATTCTTCTTTGATCCAGTCCGATGTACTGTTAGTCCAGTCAGTCATATCTATGTCTCTATCTTCTAAGAGTCATTTGCTTTGATGCCCAAGACAAGACATCTCCCCAATTGGACTTGATAGACAACATATTAGTTTTTCAGTCGGTTTGCTCATTTTCGATTAGATTAAAGGCATGTTTAGGTTCGTCTACTAATATAAGTTGTCTTTCTATATTACAATCCGACCACGTAATACCTGTAACACCCTATACTTGGTCCGACTGTCCAACTCGAGCTATAAGGTATTACAACCCTATTTATATGCCACTTATAACCGAGTCAAAATAAACAAATAGCTACTGAAAGAGTTGCCAGATAGAGTGATCTCCAAAGATGTTCGACATCAAAAGTCCGACAATCTATAAATATGAAAAACCAAATAAAGTAAGCTTAGTTAAAACTTAATAAGTTCATAAAACAAAACATCACATACTTGTCAATTTAATGTATCAGTCATACATAACATAGAATTAACATTCCTTTGTCTTGTTCCGACATTCCAACTAAATGAAATGGTTAAGCTTGAGTAGTTCATATCACCAATACATAACATGTTAAGAAACACATACCAAGATATCATCAACCAACTATAATTCATCATACCATATCATTTCATTTCTATTTCAATAACAACTATTTTGCCCGGAGAACAATAATAAATTGACTTCGAATACGTGGGAGGGTGATGCTCACAGAAGCTGACAAAAGAACATTATCTGATCCATGAAGTTGCTCACACAAGCTTTAGAGAATCCACAACACATGCAGGATCTCAAGCTATCGGTATAATATCCATCACTGGTACATAGTACCTAAAACTGTAACACCGATACAAAGTACCTGATACTGTAATCACCAACAACTAGTCCATGAAACGCCCTCACGACATGTCATTTGTATCCTAGTTATTCATTAAGTTCACACGGGCTTATCATGTTTTTTTTTTGAGATCATCACATGTTCAAACTTTACATTTCAATACATTATCGTTCAATTTTATTACCATTCAATAGTTGATAGCATCTTTCATATTCATATAACCAAACACATAAATAATTAAGACATTTACAAACATAATAAATGTAATACGAACTTACCAAAATACGATAGCTATCAACACTCGACGACGACTACTCGACAACTTTTCCTTTCCTCCGATTATCAACCGACTAATCTGTTTCTTGGTCTAAATATAATAATTTATTTAATTAACCAATTGAAACACCATAAAATACTTAAATTCACATATTTCAGCCTTAATCAAAATTTTACATTTTACCCTAAACTTTTACCTTTTATTCAATTTAGTCCCTAAATACGAAACTTTCAAATCTATCATAATTAAACCAACTTCATGCTAGCCAAATTTTCCCCTATGCAATTATAGCCCATATTTATTAAAATTTTACAAGGATTTCGTGTCAAGTTTAATATTTTATCAATTTAGTCCTTAAACTTAAAACTAACCAAAATCACTTTACACAATAGTTCTATTTAACAACGAAGCTTGTAAATCTATCATCGAACTTCAAAAACATCACAAATTCATCAATGGCATAATTCAAAACATTTAAAATTTTAATGAATTAGTCCATTGGTTAGCTAAATTAAGCTACAACGGTATCAAAAACATAAACATTATTAGAAACGGGTTTGAGTTTCATACCATGCAAGGAGATTAAAGCTTGGTTGATTCTTTGGTTTCTCAAGCTATGGAGTTGCTATTGGAAAGGTTGAAGATGATGAAAGAAAAGAAAAGATAAAGTGCCTTTTACTTTTGTTTTATTACAATTAACATTATTTTAATATAAAATAACATATAATTTAAAGAAAATTCCCTCAACAACCATCCATCATATTTGCTTAAGGGTAAATTTCTATTTAAACCCCTTGTACTTTAACTTTTCAAGCTATTTAGCTAATAATAATTTATAAAAATTGTGTTTTGCAGCTTTTACGATTTGCTCCTTTTTAGTATGACTCTCAAATAACCCTATAAATACTAAATAAATAATAAAATACTCACTGGCTGGTCAGAATCGTGGTCTTGAATCCACTGTTTCTGACACCACTAAAAATAGGTTGTTACAATACCGCGTAGTATTAGTTAAACATTAGAAAATCAGTGAGCTAATATTTGCTTCTATTTTGCTTTACATGCAAAAACCATGTGTGGACAATACACAAAAGGTATTAATGTAATTAATGAGTAATTTTATTAACGAATCTGTTCAAAAAACTTAAAAGTGTAAATAGATAAAATACTACACTTAGGGCACCAGATCCAACGAACCAAAATGAACAAAGGGTGGTTTATTTTATAACACAAAAAAGCAAAAAAAATAGTGTCAACTCATGCTACTGTCCTTGAAGAAAGTTATAGGAATGACTTCAAACCTTGAAGTAGAGAAGTACTCGAGGAACTTTTTAGAAATACACAAAGCCCTATAAAAATGGTTCCAAAACATACTCTTAATAGTAAACCTGCAAACGATCAACAATATAGGATGCTTCGACGCAATGGAAGGGTCTCTTGTTGGCCTAATTTCTTCCGATCTAAGTGTTTTAAACACTAAGTTTGTCGAATAGAAAGATGATTGTAACACACCAAAATTTCTAATTTCATTATTATGAAAATATGAGACAAATATCTGTCAGTTTTAGTGGTTATGTATTCTGAGAGTGTTTTGGAGGCCCCAAGTTCAAGCATTCGCTTAGGAAAATTTTGGTATTTTGAATGAATTAGGCCTTACTCTTGTTTAGTAGGCCTTTATTTTATTGCTGGGTAAATTACATCAGAATAGGCTTACTGGTCTAGTGGTTAAATGGTGTGCTATTATGGTGGAGGTCTTGTATTCAAATCCCTATGTAGACGAGGGTAATATTTTTTGCTCAGATTTCGGAATAGAGTTGTGTAATAGGGGGATTCTAAGTAGTGGATGTGTAGTGGGAATTAGGGGAGAAGATTAAGGGATTTTGGGGGTTATCGAGATTTTATTTAATTTTTTTTCCCATAACCAAATTTTGACTCTCTTTTCCAAAAAAAATTCTACCGTCTATTCTTTTCCCTCTCCTCTTGCAGAAATTCTCAGAGTTTTTCTATCTTTCTCATCTTTTTCTTCTTCTTGATTTTTCCCTAATCCATTTATTTTCCTTCGTTTTCACACGCGGTTAGTGCTCGCTTAGTTTCAGTAAGTGTTTCTCTTTGTTTCTGTCATGAATCTCTTAACGACTGAAGTGGTAATGTTTTTCTCTGTGAATTGGGCGTAGAAGGAGGCTTGGACTGGTGAATTCAGTGTTCTCATCATTGAAAAGCTGAAATTGCTTGCTGTTTGGACAGTAGCAGTAGGCTAAATATGAAATTAAAGCTTATTGAGTCTAGTTTGAAGATATTACTGTACTTATTCGCTAAACCAAAAATTCTGAAAATTTTATGGTAAAAAGGTATTTGAGTGTAGTTTCAAAGACATCAAGCGAATCTTAATTTGGAATTTTGTAGCTCAGGATATAAATAATTTAGTAACAGTGACTCAAGTAGATAGCTTTGAAAGAACAGAAAAGTAAATAGTGAAAACATATATGAATAATTAACTAGCACGGGTTACATTAAAAATGAATCACGTTGCTAAGGCCAATTTTGGCTGAGTGGGCCACATGGGCGTGTGAGCCCAGTTTTCTGAAAAGTTCTGTAAGGTTGCACAGGTCGCCTAAGTCAACTTTGGACCTAGTGTATGGTCGGTAAGCTTTACTTATACCCCTATATGTGTGATCTGTCTATCTAATTTCTATACTGAGCATGACTTATGATATTTGAATGTATATATTATTAATTGCATAATGGCATGACATATTTTTTATGTTACATTGCATTGGGGTGGGTTGATGATATTTGGAGGAATTGTCTGGAAGGCTATTAAGCTCATTATCTCGCCACTCATTGCAACCTTTGATTATGTGCCGCATTTGAGACTGACATGGTGTGTAGGGATGGGTGGGTTGATTTAATCCCCACATAGTGTGTAGGGTTGGACGAAGCTGGTGTGTAGAGGCTAATGGGTAGGATTCTGATTTACTGTATCTGCATTCTGTATCTGATATGGGCCAAGGCCCTAATATTATTCTGAGACTGTGTCTGAATGGGCTAAGGCCCAAACTGATTCTGTGATAGGCACGAGCCCCAGACTGTATCTAACTAAATTTTTTTGATTATCTGTATGAATGTTTTCTGTGGGGATTACACACTGAGTTTGTGAAAACTCACCCTTTCTCTATTTAATCTGTACAGGTAATCCCTAGACTTGACGGGTCGGTGTAGCGAAGGACTCGACCCTGGCCACACGTAAATTTTAGAATGTTTTTCGTTAATGTTTACAATTTATTACTTATTTGGGGTTTTTGATGTAACTTTTGGACTACGGACTGGTTGGCTTTAAATTTGGGACTTTATACTGTTTTTATGAATTTTTAAAAAAAAATTGCAATTCAACCAAACACGGTTTTTCTCAAAAATAAGTTTTCATAAATAGAAAAGATTTTCCCTAAATTAATTGGTTAAAAAAGCTTTATCTAAGAGACAAATTTTAAAGCAGATCAACTAGTAATTATTTTTTTCTGAATTAAATAAAAGCTAACTAACTGTAATGGTTTTAACTCGACAATCTTGCCTTCAAATCCCATTCCATGTGACATCGCCAGATTCGGTCATAACTTCTTAGTCGAGTTTGGGGCGTTACATTTAGTTGTATCAGAGTCAAGTTGCAAAACTCGGCTGTGGATTTGGGTTTTAAAACTTGGTTTTAAATAGATGATTTTTAAATGGTTTGAAATATTTTTGACTGAGTATGTGGTACACCGATTCTCCGGCGTCGATTCTATAAGTGTTCTAAAAACTCTGATAAGTTTTTGAAAATATAAGTAGAATATTCTGAAACTACTATAGGTAGTACACTGTACTGAGAACACTTTAGATAGTGTATACTGACAACAGTAGCGAAATTGAAAACTGTAGTAAGATTACGATTTGTGATAACAAACTCTAAAATTTTGATACTATTTTGCATAAAATATCAACTAATAGATATCGAAACTGTAACTGATTCATAAAACTATTAAAACTAGATAAGCTACAAATTCTATGATGAATGCATGAGGTATCCACAGGCGGGGTACTAGAGGCCGAGGTAGAGGCCGTAGAAGGGCTCAAGCTGAGTTCTCGTCGTTAGGCAGCATGTCGAATTTGGATACGAGCGAGACATCCGTTTCACTTGCTAAAGAGACTGGGTCTCATGATTGTATGGCCGGGGACGACAGAGACTAGGTCTCATGATTGCATGGCTGGGGACGACACCTTGTCCTAGGCTATGTTGAGGATATTAGAGAGCGTCGCTGGTCCCAACACTGGATCTAGGGGGTTGAGGGTCAGTTACGGAACGACTCTAGTCCAATGGGGCTGAGCTATTCGGGGGTGTCACTGGAGCCTCCTCTAGCGTGGCCGAGTACAGGATGGAGGCCATAGAAAGAATCATGGATGATCTGGATATTACCCCTGAACAGAAATTGAAAGGGGCTGTTTCCTTACTTTGCGATGAAGCATACCAATAGTGGCTGACCGTTAAGGAGGGCACTCAGCCCGAACGACTGACTTGGGATTTCTATAAGTCTGCTTTTCAAGGTAAATATGTAGGGGCAAGCTACATTGATGCTAAAAGACGAGAGTTTCTGAATCTCGCGCAAGGGGATCGTTCTGTGGCCGAGTTTTTAAGATTGAGCCGCTATGCGCGAGGCATGGTGGCCACAGAATATGAGTGTTGTGTCCGCTTCGAGGATGGACTCAGGGATAGTTTGAGAGTTCTAATAGCTCCGCAGAGGGAGCGTGACTTTTCAGTACTAGTAGAGAAGGCGAAGATCGCCGAGGAGGTGAAGCGTGCTGAGTGCCAAAACCGTGATAAGCAGAGAGGCAAGAATAAGAGGGATTCGGAGCCCTCAAGTTCTGGTATGAGGTCGAAGAAAAAGGTCAGATCTGGTGGGTCAGTTAGAGTTGGGGCCCTTGTTACACCTACTGGGATCACGCTTTGTGGACATTGTGAAAGACGCCATCCGAGAAAATGTTGGAGAACCACTAGGGCTTGTTTAAGATGTGGGTCTGCTGAGTACCATGTTCAAAAGTATCTGCTGAGGGCCGGTCAGGTGCAAGTTGTGGGTTCTAGTACTGCACAGCCACCGAGGGTGGTTCAGCAGCTGCTTAAAGGCCATGGTCAGGCTAGGGGTGGTAATGGTATGGGTAGGGGACAAAGAGCACCGGGCAAAGGTGCTGGACAGGCTGAGGTGAGACAGTCGACCCTAGTTTATGCTACTCGTCACCGAAATGATAGAGATGCTTCGGACATTATCACAGGTACGTTTCTTATTTTTGATGTGCCTTACACTGCGTTGATAGATATAGGATCTACGCATTCCTATGTTTCCTGTTCTGTTTCCAGAAACATAGGGACTTCGGTTGAGAGTACTTCTAGTGAGGTGATTGTGCTGAGCCCGCTAGGGCAATTTGTTAGAGTTATCAAACTGTATAGGGATGTTCCTTTAGAGGTTTAAGGGACGATATTTTTGGCTGATTTAAAAGAGCTTCTGTTTGGAGAGTTCGATATGTTATTGGGGATGGACTGGTTGGTCAAGTATCGTATCAGTTTGGACTATGTGACTAAGAGGGTCGTATTGAGAACTGAAGGGGATAATGAAGTAGTTGTAATTGGGGAACTTTGAAATTACTTGGCTAACGTAATCTCTGCAATAGTAGCTAAGAAACTGTTTCGCAAGGGATATGAGGCGTATTTGGCCTACATACGTATTTTCGATTCTGGGGACTTTACTTTTAAGGACATCAGAACTGTGAGGGATTTTTCGGATGTCTTTCCTGAGGAGCTATCGAATTTACCTCTGAATTGAAAAGTGGAGTTTGGGATTGAGCTTCTCCCTGGTACAACTTCGATGTCTATTGCTGCCTATCGAATGGCATCGAAGGAGCTTACGGAGCTCAAGGCTTAAATTCAGGAGTTATTGGATCGTGGGTTCATCCGCCCTTGTATGTCCCCGTGGGGAGCACCAGTATTATTTGTTAAGAAAAAGGATGGATCTATGAGGATGTGTATCGACTACCGATAACTAAATAAGTTGACTATTAAGAACAAGTATCCACTTCCGAGGATTGATGATTTGTTTGACCAGTTTCGAGGGGCATCTGTGTTCTCCAAAATTGATTTACGCTTTGGGTATCATTAGTTGAGGGTTAAGGAGGCTGATGTGCATAAGACTACATTTAGGACTCGTTATGGTCACTACGAGTTCCTAGTGATGCCATTTGCACTGACTAATACATCGACAGCTTTCATAGATCTGATAAATTGAGTGTTTCAGCCCTACCTGGATCGGTTTTTAGTGGTGTTCATCGATGACATGTTGGTTTATTCGAGGACTGAGGATGAGCATGACGAGCATCTTAGGATTGTTATTCAAATTTTGAGGGAAAAACAACTCTATGCTAAGTTCAACAAGTGCGAGTTTTGGTTACATGAAGTAACATTTCTAGGTCATGTGGTGTCTACTGAGGGGATTAGAATCGATCCTCAAAGAATTGAGGTCAGATTGATCGAAGCGACCTAAAATGTGTCGAGATCCATGACTTTTTGAAATTTGGCGAGTTATTACCGACGGTTTTTGGAAGGATTTTCACTGATCACAACACCCTTGGCTAAGCTGTTACATAAAGTTGTACCATTTGACTGGACTAATCCACAGCAAGAGAGTTTTGAGAAGCTTAAGACTGTACTGGCTAAGGCTCCTGTTTTGGTATAGCCTGAACTTGGAAAGGAGTTTGCGGTTTATAGTGATGCATCACATGTTGGTTTGGGATGTGTGTTGATGCAGGATGGTAAGGTGGTTGCATATGCGTCTCGTCAGTTTAAGACACACGAGGTAAACTATCCGACGCACGATTTGGAGTTTGCCGCTGTAGTATTTGAATTTAAAATCTGGAGGCATTATCTGTATGGTGAGAAGTGTACTATCTACACGCCGATGCGTTGAGCCATAGGGCTATGACCGATCTGAAAGGGATGTTCGTTCAACTTAGCCTATTCGATGATAGAAGTCTATTGGTAGAACTTCAGGTCAAACCGACATAGATTGAATAGATTTGAGGTAAACAGTTAGGGGATAAGTCTCTCAGGTTGCGTTTTTGTTAGGTTGAGAATAGTGGCACTACTAATTTTGGGATAAACAGTGATGGGGTACTTTGTTTCCACGGTCGAATTTGTGTACCGAATGATGACGATTTAAGGCAGTCGATTCTGAGATAGGCCCATGGTAGTCCCTATACTATGCATCCCGGCAGGAACAAGATGTACAGAGATCTTCGGGAATTGTACTGGTGGCCAGGGTTAAAGCGTGAGATTACCGGCTTAGTTACTTCCTGTTTGACTTGTCAGCAGGTTAAGGCTGAGCATCAGTTACCTTCGGGTTTGCTGCAGCCGGTTAAGATACTGTTATGGAAATAAGAGCGAGTAACGATGGACTTCGTTAGTGGGTTGCCTTTAACACCCACTAAGAAGGATTATGTCTGGGTCATCGTGGATCAATTGACCAAGTCTGCTCACTTCATCCCGGTAAGGACAAACTTTTCTCTTCAGAAATTAGCTAAGCTCTACATATCAAAAATAGTGAGACTGAATGGGGTACCTGTCTCGATCATTTTCGATTAGGATCCTCGTTTCACATCTCGGTTCTGGAAGAAGCTTCATGAGGCTCTAGGTTCAAGATTAGACTTGTCGTTAGCGGATTTGTGTTATTGATTTTTGAGGCAGTTGGGAGGAGTACTTACCGTTAGTGGAGTTTGCCTACAATAATAGCTTCCAGTCTAGCATCTAGATGGCACCTTAAGAGGCACTATAAGGTCGTAAGTGTCGCACTCCTTTATGTTGGACTGAGTTGAGCGAGCGACGTGTTCTGGGTCTTGAGTTGGTCTCTGAGACAAAGGATAAGGTTAGATTGATTCGGGATTGTTTGAAAGCAGCTTCTGGTAGGCAGAAATTGTATACGGATTTGAAGTGGCGTGAGATTGAGTATTCTGTGGGGGGATTTATTTTTTCTCAAGGTCTCGTCATGGAAAAAGGTTCTAAGGTTCGGTCACAAGGGCAAGCTGAGCCCTCGGTTTATTGGACCTTATCGCATTTTGAAACGTGTGGGACTTGTCGCTTATCAGTTGGAGTTACCTCCGGGGTTAGACTGCATTCATGATGTTTTTCACATCTCGATGTTGAGGCGCTACCACTCTGATTCCACGCATGTTGTTTCTGTTAAGAAGATTGAGGTTAGGCCAGACTTGACCTTCGAGGAGGAGTCGGTTCAAATTCTTGAGCATGATGTAAATGTCCTTCGAAAAAAGTCTATTCCCTTAGTGAAGGTTTTGTGGCGTAATCATAGCACTTAGGAGGCCATGTGGGAGCCTGAGGATGCAATGCATTAGCAATATCCTCATCTGTTTTGATCAGGTAAAATTTTGAGGACGAAATTTTCTTTTAGGGGGTAGGGTTGTAATGCCCCAAAAATTCTAATTTTGTTATTATGAAAATATGACACAAATATCTGTCAGCTTGGGAGGTCCCAAGTTCAAGCCTTCGCTTGGGAAAATTTTGGTATTTTGAATGAATTAGGCCTTACTCTTGTTTAGTAGGCTTTTGTTTGATTGTTGGGTAAATTACATCAGAATGGGCTTGTTGGTTTGGTGGTTAAATGGTGTGTTATTATGGTGGAGGTCTTGTGTTCAAATCCCTATGTAGGCAAGGGTATTATCTTTTGCTCAGATTTCGGGATAGAGTTGTGTAAGAGGGGGATTCTGAGTAGTGGATGTGTACTGGGAATTAGGGGAGAAGATTAAAGGATTTGGGGGGTTATCGGGATTTTATTTTATTTTATTCCCATAACTGAATTTTGACTCTCTTTTCCAAAAAAAAATCTAACGTCTATTCTTCTCCTTCTCCTCTTGCTGAAATTCTCTAAGTTTTTCCATCTTTCTCTGCTTTTTCTTCTTCTTGATTTTTCCCTAATTCATTTATTTTCCTTCGTTTCTGCACGCGGTTAGTGCTCGCTTAATTTCAGTAAGTGTTTCTCTTTGTTTCTGTCATGAATCTCTTAACGACTGAAATGGTAATGTTTTTTCTCTACGAATCGGGCGTAGGGGTAGGCTCGGACTGGTGAATTCAGTATTCTCGTCTTAACAATAGTTAAACGGAGGGTTATCGTTGGTGGTAAGCTGGGTTTCTGTTCATTCTTGGTTGTCAATTTGCTTGTAAATCTGTTGAATGAATGTTGATTATCTTGATTATAGGCTTTGGTGTTGTCGGAGACTATTTTAGCATCAAACAAAACCAGGTGCGTACTCGAAATACAAAAAAAAAGGGATTCGGCGAACAGGTAAAATTGCTTGCTGTTTGGACAATAGTAGTAAGCTAACTTGGAAATATCGCCATAAATTGTGAAAATTGAATTAGAGGATGAAAAAATATGGAATTAAAGCTTATTGAGTCTAGTTTCCTATAGAAGAAACGGTGTAAGTAATGGAATTCTAAATCGTTAGGTTGAATTTGGGTTCCCCTGTTCTGAATTTGGAAAATCATCAGAAATCGAAGAAAAATAATTAGGGGTTAAAATTTACATGTTTATATTATTAATGAATCTATTTTCAATAGAAACAAATGGAAACATTATCCAAATTTTGTACTAAGAGATAATTAATTTTTAGCAAAGAAGGGACGAAGTCATCGAGACAATGAGTAGAGGGTAAGTTTGAAGATTTTACTATACTTATTAGCTGAACCAAAAATTCTGAAAATTTTATGGTAGAAAGGTATTTGAGTCTAGTTTTAAAGACATCAAGATCTTAATTCATAATTCTGTAGCTCAAGATATAAATAATTTAGTAACAGTGACTCAAGTAGACAACTTTGAAGGAACATATAAGTAAATAGTGAAAACATATATGAGTAATTAACTAGCACGGGTTACATTAAAAATGGATCATGTGGCCAAGGCCAATTTGGGCTGAGTGGGCCACATTGGCGTTTGAGCCCATTTTTCTAAAAAGTTCTATAAGGTTGAACGGGTCGCCCAAGTCAACTTTGGACCTACTGTAGGGTCGGTAAGCTTTACTTAGACCCTTATATGTGTGATCTGTCTATTTGATTTCTATACCGAGTATGACTTATGATATCTAAATGTATGTACTATTAATTGCATAATGGCATGACATATTTTGTATGTTGCATTGCATCGGGGTGGGTTGATCATATTTGGAGGAAGTGTCTGAAAGGCTATTAAGCCTGTTATCTAGCAGCTCAGCTACAACATTCTGATTATGTGCCGCATTTTGGTACAACATGGTGTGTAGGGATGGGTGGGTTGATTTAATCCCTACATGGTCTGCAGGATTGGACGAAGATGGTGTGTAGAGGCTGGTGGTTAGGATTCTGATTTCTGTATCTGCATTCTGTATCTGATATGGGTCAAGGCCGTAATGTATTTTTGAAACTGTATCTGAATGGGCTAAGGCCCAAACTGATTCTGTGATGGGCACGAGCCCCAGACTGTATCTAAATGAATTATGTTGATTATATATATATTTTATGTGGGTATTACACACTGAGTTTGCGAAAACTCTTCCTTTCTCTGTTTAATCTGTACAGGTAATCCCCAGACTTGACGGGTCGATGCAGTGAAGGACTCGGCGGTGGCCACATGTAAATTTTAGATTGTGTTCCGTTAATGCCTAGAATTTATTACTTATTTGGGGGTTTTTGATGTATCTTCTAGACTATGGACTGGTTGGCTTTAAATTTGAAACTTTATACTGTTTATGGATTTTTTAAAAAAACTGCAACTCCACAAAACACGGTTTTTTTTCTAAAAACTAAGGTTTTCGTAAATATAAATGATTTTCCATAAATTAATTGGTTACAAAAGCTTCCGCTAAGAGACAAGTTTTAAAGCAAATCAACTAGTACTTATTTTTTTCTGAATTAAATAAAAGCTAACTAACTGTAACGGTTTTAACTCGACAATCTTGTATTTAAATCGCATTCCATGTGAGATCGCCAGATTCAGTCATAACGTCCAGGCCGGGTTTGGGGTGTTACAGTGATGATACTCTCACATATGATGAAGATGAGATGGATTCTATGGATTCCAACTCTGTATAAGAACTTGTAGTCTTACCGGAATGGATAAAACTTATAGGGTATAAATGTATCTACAAGAAGAAAAGAAATGTGGATGGGAAAGTGGAAACTTAAAAGGTCATACTTTTAGCAAAAGGTTATACTCAGAAAAAAAGGTATTGATTATGAAGAAACGTTCTCTTCGGTTGCTATGCTCAAGTCAATCTGCATATTGTTATCCATTGCGACGGCTCTCGATTATGAGATTGGACATGTGGATGTCAAAACAACGTTCTTGAAGAAATATCTTAAAGAGAGTGTCTACATGATGCAACGCATTAGATATATAACTAAAGGAAAAGAGCATAAAGTTTGCAAACTACTTAGATCCATATATAGACATAAGCAAGCAACCCACTCATGGAATCAAATATTTGATCAAGCGATCAAAACTTTTGTATTTGAGCAACACGGAGATTAAGCTTGTGTTTATAAATGTATTAGGGATTGAAAGGTTATCTTTCTCGTTCTATATGTTGATGACATTCTACTCATTGAAAATGATGTAGGGACATTGTCATCGGTTAAACTATGGTTAACTCAAGAGTTTAGCATTCAAGAATTGGGAGAAACTAATTTTGTTCTAAGTTTTTGAATCCTAAGAGATTGAAAGAATGGTAGCATTATCACAAGCTTTATGCGTAGATAAGATATTGAAACATTAAATAATGACCGATTTGCAAAAAGGGAACTTAACCTTCTGTATTACGAGTTCATCTTTCTTTGGAGGACTATCCTAAGACAGTGGAATGAAGAGAAAACATGAGAAAGGTTATTTATGCTTCTACAATAGGAAGTCTCATGTATGATATGTTTTGCACACATCCAAGCATCTATTTCGTAGTAGGGTTGGTGAGCTGATATCAGGCGAATCCAGGTCAAAGACAATAGCAAACAATTAAGCATATACTCAAGTATTTATAGAGAACGAGGGATTATATGCTTGTGTATTCCGAAAGAGATCTTACTTTGATTGGATATATTGATTATGACTTCCAAATGTGTCGAGATTCGAGGAAATATACTTTGGGCTATTTTTTGTCCTAGTCAGCAGGTCCATAGTGTGGAGAAGTGTCAAGCATAGTTTTACTACTAACTCCACTATGGAGAGTCGAATATATGGTATGGAAAAAGCAATAATCTAATAGTTAGGAGTTTTGAGAAACATGTAAAGAGCATGGGGTTACAAAATATGACTATTCTACTTCACTAGGGCAAGTGGGCAACTGTTGGATTTGGTGCCCTAAATGTAGTACACTTGTTTTGTATTTTTGTATTTTTCGAACAAATTGGTTTAATAATTATATTCGTGAATTACATTAATCCCCTTTTTATATTTTTCTCAATGGTGTTTGCACGAAAAGCAAAATGGAAGCAAATATTTGCTCACTAGTTATCTAACTTTAACTAATAGTAAACGGTATTATGTGGCCAGATCGTAATAAGAAAACACAACTTGTATTAGTAGAAGATCATAAACATGTCCTTAGTTTAATTGAAAATGAGAAAATCGATTGAAAGACTAATATGCACTCTATCAAGTACAATTGGGGAGATTTTTTGCCCTAAGCATTAAAGAAGATGACTCGAGATGATAGAGACATAGATGTGAACAACTGGAATAATAGTGCATCGGACATGATCCAAATAGAATATATCCTAGATCTGTTTATGGATTTATTCACTTGTTGTAACACCCCAAACCTGACCTAGACGTTATGGTCGAATCTGGCGATGTCACATGGAAAGGGATATGAAGACGAGATTGTCGAGTTTAAAAATTGTTACAGTAAGTTAGCTTTTATTTAATTCGAAAAAAACTAGTTGATTTGATTTAAAACTTGTCTCTTAGCGGAAACTTTTGTAACCAACTAATTTAGGGAAAATCATTTCTATTTACGAAAAACCTTAGTTTTTAGAAAAAAACCGTGTTTTGTGGAGTTGCAGTTTTTAAAAAATCCATAAAAAACAGTATAAAGTCTTAAATTTAAAGCCAACCAGTCCATAGTCAAGAAGGTACATCAAAAACCCAAATAAGTAATAAATTCTAGGCATTAATGGAAACCAATCTAAAATTTACGTGTGGCCACCGTCGAGTCCTCCACTGTACCGACCCGTCAAGTCTGGGGATTACCTATACAGATTAAACAGAGAAAGGGTGAGTTTTCGCAAACTCAGTGTGTAATCCCACAGAAAACATGCATACAAATAATCAATAGAATTTAATTAAATATAGTCTGGGGCCCGTGCCCATCACAGAATCAGTTTGGGCCTTAGTCCATTCAGATACAGTCTCAGAAATACATTAGGGCCTTGGCGCATATCAGATACAGAATGCAGATATAGTAAACCAGAATCCTACCCACCAGTCTCGACACACCATCTCCGTCCAACCCTACACACCATGTAGGGATTAAATCAACCCACCCATCCCTACACACCATGTTGTACCGAAATGCGGCACATAATCAGAAGGTTGCAACTGAGCTTCTAGATAACAGGCTTAATAGCCTTTCAGACACTTTCTCAAAATATCATCAACCCGCCCCGATACATTGCAACATACAAAATATGTCATGCCATTATGAAATTAATAGTACATACATTGAAATATCATAATTCATGCTCGGTATAGAAATCAGACATACCGAAACACATATAGGGGTCTAAGTAAAGCTTACCGACCCTACAGTAGGTCCACAGTCGACTTGGACGACCCATGCAACCTTATAGAACTTTTCAGAAAAATGGGATCATACGCCCATGTGGCCCACTCGGCCCAAATTGGCCTTGGCCACGTGATCCATTTTTAATGTAACTCGTGCTAGTTAATTATTCATATATGTTTTTACTATTTACTTATATGTTCCTTCAAATTTATCTACTTGAGTCACTGTTACTAAATTATTTATATCTTGAGCTACAGAGTTTCGAATTAAGATCCACTTGATGTGTTTGAAACTAGACTCAAATACCTTTCTAGCATAAAATTTTCGAGTTTTTTGTTCAGCCATTAAGTACAATATCTTCAAACTTACCCCTGTTCTGCTATCTGACAACTTTGTTCCTTCTTTGCTAAAAGTTAATTATCTCTTAGTACAAAATTTGGATGATGTTTCCATTTATTTTTATTGAAAATAGACTCATTAATAATTTAAAACTGTAAATTTTAACCCCTAATTATTTTTCTCCAATTTTTGATGATTTTCCAAATTCAGAACAGGGGAACCCAAATTCAATCTGACCTAGTCTCACAAAGTTTATTATAGCTCACGATTTACAATTCCATTACTTACACCGTTTATTCTATGAGAAACTAGACTCAATAATATTTAATTCCACATTTTTTTCATCCTTTAATTCGATTTCCACAATTTATGGTGATTTTTCAAAATTAGTCTACTGCTGCTGTCCAAACAACAAGCAATTTCTGCCTTTCGCCGAATCCCTTTTTTTTTGCGTTTCGGGTACACACCTGGTTTTGTTTGATGCTAAAACAGTCTCCGAGCACTCCAAAGTCTATAATCAAAATACTCAACATCAATTTAATTGATTTACAAGAAAATTGACAACCAAGAATGAAAAGAAACCCAACTTACCACCAACGACAACCCTCCGTTTAACTATTGTTAAGACGAGAACATTGAATTCACCAGTCTGAGCCTCCCCCTACACCCAAATCACAGAGAAAAAAATTACCACTTCATTCATTAAGAGATTCATAACAGAAACGAAGAGAAACACTTACTGAAACTAAGCGAGCATTAACCGCCTGCGAAAATGAAGGAAAATAAATGGATTAAGGAAAATCAAGAAGAAGAAAAAGATGAGAAAGATGGAAAAACTCAGAGAATTTCAACAAAATGAGAGAGAGAAGAATAGACAGTAGAATTTTTTTTTGAAAATAGAGTCAAAATTAGATTATGGAAAAAAATAAAACCCTGATAACACCCAAAATCCCTTAATCTTCTCCCCTAATTCCCACTACACATCCACTACTCAGAATCCCTTTATTACACAACTCTATCCCAAAATTTGAGCAAAAAATAATATCCTTGCTTGCATAGGAATTCGAACACAAGACCTCCATCATAATAACACACCATTTAACCACTAGACCAGCAGGCCCATTCTGATGTAATTTACTAAACAAGAGTAAGGCCTAATTCATTCAAAATACCAAAATTTGCTCAAGCGAAGGCTTGAACTTGGGACCTCCCAAACACTCCCAGAACACATAACCACTAAAGCTGACAAATATTTGTATCATATTTTCACAATAACAAAATTAGAAATTTTTGGGTGTTTCACTTGTGACGTTCAAAGTGTGGTCTACCTTAATTATGAGTGGATGATTGACTATATATGCAAGACTCCTATACTTTGATGTAAGTAAAAGCCTAAGTTATAATAGATAAGAATCCGAATGCTGGTGCATTGGGTATACGACTTCTGTAGTATGTAGCATCATTCACAATAGTGAAATTCATAGCCTAGTTAATGGTTAAATGATATCCTCTCGTTGGTATTACATGATAGATGAAAAGTAAATGTGGCCGCGAGTCATTTTTCTTTGTGATAAATGACTTGCTTACTATTTGATAGTAATTGAATTTTCATGAAGGAAGATGTAACGGTTACAATGAGATAAAATAGGATCATATTGGGAGAATGAATTTATCCCAAAGAAATTAAAAATATCCTATGAGGAAAACACATTGATGATAAGATCATTGGACGAGCACTGAGTAAGTAGCTTTTGTAATGGTATGTAATAAGGGAGAGCTAGTCAGGTACTATAGTGGAATGACTTCCTGACTAAATAAGTTTATAATTAATTGGCGAAAAGATAGAACTTAATTATAAATTATTTGAGCCCTAATTACATATGTGCAATCGGTCCTTCCACTAGTTCGTTGAAACTAGAAACGAATTGTATGTAGAATCAAATGAAAAAAAAATAGATAGAAATGATAAAGTTAGAGAAATGGGTCACATTCCCAAATGAATATGTTTTCTCACTGAGTATAGAAATGACTTGATAATTAATTTAAGTTTTTGAATTATTATTTAATTAAATAATTGAAGTTCGAAAATAGAATTAAATTAATTAGTTATTGTTAATCCGTTGAATATGGAAATCAAATATATTTCCTCATAAATTCTTTTACAGTAAAAATTTATGACTTTAACGAAATTAAAAATGGGTTAAGAAAATTATTTAATTGGAAAAATTAATTTACCTAATTAAATTAATTTATAAATAATATTTAATTTGGGAAACAAAAAAACATGTATTAGGTTGGATAAAATTATAGAATGTTGGGTAAAAAGTCCAAGAAGCATATCTAATTGGACCCAATACAGGAGAGACCAAAATTCCCCTTATATGCAATATGAGGGGCAACAATGCTAGTGCATTTAACTAGCTGTCTCCCCTCTCTCTCCTAGTTCAACTAGGAAGTTGTTTTTCTATTAAATAAATATTCCTTGTGTTTTACTAATTCAACTATGATTTTTTCTATCTCTCCATATAAATGGATGATAGTGGTAGAGTTATAGATCTAGAAGCTTTTCATAAGTTTCACATAACCTTGCGATATTGTTATTCTGCAAGAAGGTAGAGAGAATTTATTTTCTAAGTATAAATTCTATTTTTCGAGAATAACAATTTTATCAGTTTCTATTGAGAGAGAATTACTTTACTTTTGAAAGTAATAAAATTAATAAATCATTTATAGTTCGATTTGTGATTTTTTGAGTCCACACTCGAAGCAATTCGTGGTATGAAAATTGTGGAGAAGGTCGGTTAGTTGAAAGACAGAAACATTTAAGATTCGTCTCACACAAGCACAAGTATTTTTCGAGAAAAATTTTATTGTTATAAATATCACAACCAACTCAGTTTTCAAAATTTCAATTTTCTGTTGTGAAAGAAAATTATTCTTAAATTGATTTTTTTAATAATTGGTATCTGAGTCAAATTGTGCTATGTTTATAGTATAAACCTATACTTGAATTTTTCTTCTTCTTAATGTTTGGTTAATATTTCATAAAATGTGACATTCTTGTAAATATATGTATGTGATAAACTAAATTTTGCTAAAATATTAATTCCTAGAATTTAGATTGGATGTAAATTCATGTTTTAATAAATTTTGAGATATATAAGTAGGTTGTGAATTACCATCTCTAATAAAATTTTATTTTAGAAAAAATATGTGAATTAATTCAACCATTGGAATATGAAGAATCGAACGATATTGAGTTGTTGATTTGGAGATCATATCTTCAATTGATAGTGCTTTGATTGTTAATGATGTAATAGCTATTTTGAAGGTGTTGCTTTGTATTGACTTAGATGCTATGATAGCAACCCAAAATTGATATATGTTTTAAGGCTTGTTTAAGTTTTGTATGAAAGCTTATTGAGTGCATTCTAATTTGTTCATTGTGAAACTATTTTTGTGAGAGAGTGCAAACTGTTATTGTAAAAATTGTTGAGTACTTACTGCCTAAGTTCCTGGGGAGAGGATTTTGGAGGTGAGTGTTCTGGTCTTTAGGTACAAAAGTGAGATCTTTATACTTAAGGTGTCATCTTTCACAAGTCTAGTGATTTTTTTCTTGGTTAATATGACCAAGTCTCAAATGCCAAAGGTACGCCTCGTTAGAGTGAGAAGTTTTAAGTCTCTATTCGCTAGTTGAATTTCAAGAAGTGTGTACATCTTTGGTTTGATAAAATAGAAATTATTAAACATTCATCCATTATAGATAAGAATACGATTCCTAAATATTGCAATACTATTATTAAAATTCATGATCAAGATGTCTTTAAAAGTACATGTAATAGAAATTAAGTTTCTTTTGAAACCTGGCACATAAAAAACATCTTTTAAAATAATCTTCCTAAAATTATCAAAATAAAGTTGTACATCTCTCGCTGCTTCAACTGCCACACTTGTCTCATTTCTAGTTCGCAACGATAGACTATTATCTCTAATATACTTCATTTCCTTGAACCTCTATAGAGAAACACACGCATGGTTATTGACTCCAAAATAAATGACCCAATTAAAGACACTAGGGTTGTCGTCCTTGACATGTAACATGACTAAAATTGGGCTTCTCCTATATTAGGTCCAATTATATGTGCTTCCTGAACTTTTAACCCAACACCTTATAATTTAATCAAACCAAATATATGTTTTTCTATTTTCCAAAATAAATATTTTTTATTTAATTCAATTAGATAATTTTTTTCTAATTAATAATTTCTCAACCTAATTTCAATTTCGTTAAAGTCATGGTAACAATACTGTAAAAGAATCTATGAGAAAATATATTTAATTTTCATATTCAACGAATTCATAATGACTAATTAATTTAATTCCATTTTTAATTTCAATTATGTAATTAAATAATATTTTGAAAAACTTAAATTAATTCTCAAGACATTTCTTTACTCTGTGAGAAAACACATTCATTTGGTAATGTGATCCATTTATCTAACTTTATCATTTCTATCTATTTTTATTAATTTGATTCTACATGCAATTCATTTACGATTTCAACATGTAGCGCCTTACGTCCTTTCACTTTCCCCAAACGCAATTTGAAAAGAAGTTAGACTTCATCAAAGCTAACTTAAGATAATAGAATTCTGAAATAGTAAATCATGAAGTAAACCATTACAACTCGAGACCATAAGCTTCATTACAAAAGTTAGGGAAAAATTATAATTTGACGAATACAATTTTAGTTACAAAATACCGTTGTTTAAAATCCTAATCCTTAACACCACCCCTATTGTCATGCATAACACAAAATCATTACAAGTTTCACAACAGAAAATATCCTTTGGTGTGGTCCTTGATAATTGCTTTATTTCTTCAATGATCCTGAAAAGGAAAGGTGAAAATTAAGTTCATAGAGCGTAGTGAGTTCCAAAGCAGAGACTAAGATAATTATATATTCAATAGACAAATAAAGCTTCCCAACTCAGTGAAACACTTAGTTCACCCATTGGTGAATACTATACAAAAGTAGACTTTATACTATTTGCCCGTTGGTGAATAGTATATCGAAGAAGACTTCATACAATTTGCCCATTGGTGAAATTCCAAACTTACACAGACCTTATAGCAAACTAAGTTCCTTTGGCGCATACATTATACCCATACATTCACGCAGACAACCTTCTTCATGTTGGCCAAAGACCCTAGTCCATGTTCAGACATCATATCATTCATACATATCTTTTCATTTGTCATGCATTACCAATCTGGTTCGCAATTACACTTACCCAACTAGAGGCTACATAAACATTCTCATGTATCACGATTTGTTATTTCAATGCTCATATCATTGAAGACAACACCATGATTTCAATTCCTTTTTTTTAGACCATATGGTTCCTTTCAAAGTATGCGGGTATTTGGAAACACGGAAATTTACACATTTTTACATACCCTTTTTAACTTAAAATCATACAGTTTCGATAAAATTCTTATCGAAAAAATAATTAATTTTTACAAAATAATTAAAGTGCACTTAAAATAAGAACATGTTGAGTTTTAGTTAAATTTATAATTAATTCTGATGAATTTTGGTTATTTTCGACAGATTTGCACAAATGGCGAAAAATGGCTCGACAGGTATTGCTAGAAGCACAAAATCGAGAAGTAATTTGAAGTATCGAGGTGAACTAAATTTTAGCCTAAGACGGTCCAAAATTATATGTACTAATTCATAATATAATTAATTTTAATTTATATCCAATTTAATTTGGGTTAATAAATTATTATTAATTAATTATGAAAAAGTGGTATAGTTGAACCGAACCGACCAAGAAAAAGACAGCCCAAAAATCGTCCCAAGAGCTGACCCAAATCAACTTATTAGTTGATTATTTAATCTTGCAAAGAGGCCATTGAAGACTTGTTCAAGTTGCATTCAAGCCCCTCCACAATTGGTGGCTTTATAGATTTGCCCCTAGCCTAAATTAGCAAAGTTGAAACTATCAACCTTGCCACATGTGTGGCCGGCCAAGGGTGGGCCCTTTGGCTGATAATTTTAACTATTTTTAGCAGCCCTACTCAGCTATAAAACCCCCCTTAGGCTGGTCATTTGAAAAGCACACCTCAAGCATTCACATATTTCCTCTCTTCTCTCCACTTTCTCTCTTCTTTTCCATTCCAAAATTCCCTTGCTCTCTTGCCGATCTCTCCTCTTGGGAAAGGGACATTCATCAGCTATTTGGAGCAGCAGTTAAGTGTTCATAGCAGCCTTGGTCGACGAGGACAACGGGGAAGGAAGAACGGAGCAACTAGTCAAGCCACGAAAAAACACCGGATTTGATTCTTGTTCCCTATCTCTTTAATTTTTTTTGTTTTTATGCTAAACATATCTATGAATATTTATGTTGTTGGAATGGTTAATTTAATCAATTTAGCTTGAATTTAATTCATGTTAGGTTGATTGCATTTCGTTTGTTAAAATTATTGAAATTGTGTTTATGTTGTTATAGGCATCGGTAAGATGCTTGATTAAGTAAAATCATGACTAAGTTATTCTTACATTACAATTGTTAGGTAACTAATGAATTAATTATTTAAATGGATTGAAATTGTAATTAATGGACACAGTACTTAATCAGTGCATGTTTAATCATCTGAAGTAGCTGAGGGTTAGATTAACAACGGTATCTGACGATACATTTCCCTTGCATAACTTGCAAGATTATTGTGATTAAACTGTTTCAAGGTAAGGATACTTTGTTACCTCACATACTCTTTTCTGTGCTTATTAAATCGAGTTAATTGTTTGAAATGACATAGGGATATGTACAATAGATTATTTCGATTTAATAAGTATGTATGTACAATAACATATTCGCCTATTAAGATTTGTTTAATCGGTTGATTTGACATAGGGATATAGTCAATAGATAAATGGATTTTGGTATGTGAGAATGTTCATAAGTTAGCAAATTACCGAGTTGTCGGGAACTTATTCGTAACAATCTAAACATGAGTTTAATAATTCTAAGTTAAGAAATGTAATTAATCTAACACAATTATGTCATCTTGATTAAAATCGTATTTTGAAATTGTGCATTTGAGATTTATTTTTTTAGTTCACTTAGTTTAAAATCTTAGTTTTTAATCACCCTCTTCAAACAAAATATTTTTCTTTACCAAAGTGTTTTAAATAACATTCATAAATAATTCTTTTCACAGTCCCTGTGGGTACGATAACTCGACATTTACTTGTCACTTTATTACTTGTTGCGATTGTGTAAACTTGGCCATTTCCGTCGTACCAAGTTTTTGGCGCCGTTGTCGAGGGTTGTGTTTTAAAAAAAGTCATTATTTGTGAAGTTGTTAGTTTTGCATTTTGGTTTATTTTTCTCTTCAAATTTTAACTTAGTTAATTTTTCTGTGATTTACTCCTTGTAGACCCTGAGATTGAACGAACTTTTTGATAGCGAAGAAGACAAGCAAGTCAGAGAAGGACTAAAGGGATGAACTTCAAAAATCTGAATCAAGGAAACGGAGCAAACCTTGCTCAAAATCCTATCCTTATTGCTGATGATAGGGATAGAGCTTTGAGAGAGTATGTCGTGCCAGTATTTCATGATCTTAATTCTGGTATTAGGAGTCCCGAAATTGAGGCACAACAGTTCGAGTTGAAGCCAGTTATGTTCCAGATGCTTCAGACAGTGGGCTAATTCAGTGGAATGCCTACAGAAGATCCTCACCTACACTTAAAACTGTTTATGGAGGTAAGTGATTCTTTCAAGTTAGCAGGAGTACTAGAAGATGCATTACAATTAAAGTTGTTCCCATGTTCACTAAGGGACAGAGCTCGAGCTTGGTTGAACTCATTACCACCAAACTCAATTTCAACACGGCAAGAGTTAGTAGAAAAATTCCTTATGAAGTATTTTCTGCCTAGCAAGAATACTAAGTTGAGGAACAAGATCACTGCTTTCCAACAAATGGATGATGATTCATTGTACGAGGTATGGGAAAGGTACAAAGAATTATTACGGAAGTGCCCTCATCACCGAATCCCACATTGCATACAACTTGAGACATTTTATAATGGTCTCAATGTTCACACGAGGATGGTAGTGGACGCTTCTGCTAATGGTGCTCTCCTTTCTAAGTCTTATAATGAGACTTATGAAATCACTGAGAGGATTGCCAGCAACAATTATCAATGGCCAACCAATCGAGCAGTGTCAAGAAGACGAGCCGCTGGAATACATGGAGTAGATGCTCTTACTTCACTCGTATCTCAAGTATCATCAATATCCTCAATGTCAAAAAATCTTACTACTAATAGGTGTAATAATTTTGCAGCACAGCCACTGAATCAATTTGAAAATGTAGCCTGTGTTTATTGTGGGGAAGGACATTTGTTCGAAGAATGTCTATCGAACCTAGAATCTGGGTATTACATGGGTAACCAGAACCAAAATCGAGGAAGGCAAAGGCTACAATCCAATTTCTATAACCCATCATGGTGAAACCACCCGAATTCCTGGAGTAACCAAGAGGCAGGAACCAGTGACAATTATGTCCAACCTAGATCGACCTAGCCACCTAGTTTTTCCCAACAAGCTTAGAAACCAACCTAAGCTGAACTATCCAACAGCCTAGAGAATCTATTGAAGGCATACATGGCGAAAAATGATGCCTCTCTAAGGAATTTGGAGAATCAAGTGGGACAGCTTGCAACTGAACTCAGAAACTGACCACAAGGTGCTTTACCTAGTGATACGGAGAATCGAGGAATCCAGGGAAGGAGTATTGTAAAGCATTAACATTGAGGAGCGAAAAGATTTTAGAGCTCAATTCCTTCGAAGTTGAGAAGGGGCCAACTGACGCTCAAGACTTAGAGGAAGTTCAACCAAATGTTGAAATTCTAGTTTCACCAGAAATTGAATTTGTAAAATCCGACGAGGTAACTTATGAACCAGCTAATTCTGATAAACTAATAACTCCGTTAGATGTAGAATTGCCACAGAAAATGAATCAACCAGTTCCAGTAAAGAAACCTCCACCACTCTACCCTCAAAGACTTCAGAAGTAGAAGCAGGAAATTCAATTCAAGAAGTTCCTAGACATACTTAAGCAACTTCATATCAACATCCCGTTGGTTGAAGCACTTGAACAAATATCGAACTACATCAAATTCATGAAGGATATCCTGTCTAAAAAATGAAGGCTTGGAGAATTTGAGACGGTAGCCCTAAGGAAGGAATGTAGTGCATATCTTCAAGACAAACTATCCCAAAAATTGAAGGATCTTGGATGTTTTACCATACATTGCAATATTGGAGCAACATATTGTGGTAAGGCACTAAGTGACTGGGGTGTGAGTATCAACTTGATGGCCATGTCAATATTTAGAAAGTTGGGGATAGGTGAAGTTAGACCTATTACGGTTACACTTCAATTATCAGATCGATCCTTAGCACATCCAGAAGGAAAAATAAAGGACGTATTGGTACGTGTAGACAAATTTATCTTTCCTGTTAACTTTCTGATTCTAGACTTTGAAGCAGACAAAGAGGTGCCAATCATCCTAGGAAGACCATTCTTAGCAACCGGAAGGACCCTTATGGATGTGCAAAAGGACGAGCTTACTATGTGTGTTCAGGATGATCAGGTAACATTTAACGTTTTTAAGTCCATGCGATTTCCTGACACAATTGATGATTGTTCTGCAGTGTTCAATTTAGAGGATTTAATCGTGGAGAAGGAGCTCAATTTTTTTGAGGACCCATTGAAACAAAATTTGACATCAGATCCTCCAAATGATGAAGAGGAGGATGAATTCTTAGCTTTGTTAGAAGCTAATCAAAGGGGATTTAATCCGCAATCCTGCTTTGAATCTTTGCAGTTAGAGAAAATGGATTATGCCCAACCAAAAGCGTCAATCGAGGAGCCACCTAAATTAGAACTGAAGGTACTTCCCTCACGTTTGAAATATGTTTATTTAGGTAACTCTTCTACTCTGCCTGTGATTGTTTCAGCAGAATTAACTATTGAGTAAGAAGAGAAACTCATCCTGATGTTGAAACAATTTAATAAGGCTATCGGATTGACCATAGTTGATATTTGCAAAATTAGTCCATCTATATGAATGCACAAGATTATCTTAGAAGATGGCGAAAAAGGGACGATTGATGGACAACGAAGACTGAACCCTATCATGAAGGACGTAGTCAAGAAAGAAATCATTAAGTGGTTAGATGCGGCTATAATTTACCCCATCTCAGATAGTTCATGGGTAAGTCTAGTCCATTGCGTGCCAAAGAAAGGAGGTATCAAGGTCATTGAAAATGAGAATAATGAGTTGATACTGACTAGAACGGTTACGGGATGGAGAATTTGCATGGATTAACGAAAGTTGAACAAGGCAACTAGAAAAGATCACTTTCCTTTGTCGTTTTTGGACCAGATGCTGGATAGACACGCAAGGTGAGACTATTACTATTTTCTCAATGGATACTCGGGGAATAATCAGATTACAGTATCACCGAAAGATCAGCACAAGACAACATTCACCTGCCCGTACGGTACATTTGCATTTAGGCGCATGCCATTTGGTTTATGTAATGCACCTGCTACATTTCAAAGATGTATGATGTCTATTTTTACTGACATGGTTGAGAAATATTTGGAAGTTTTTATGGATGATTTTTCAGTATTCAGAGATACATATGATGATTGCCTAGCCAATCTAGCCAAGGTACTAAGACGATGCAAAGAAACAAACATTGTACTTAACTAGGAAAAGTGTAATTTCATGGTACGAGAAGGTATTGTTCTAGGGCATCAGATAACAAGACATGGAATCGAGGTAGATAAAGCAAAGGTAGATGTTATTGAGAAACTCCCACCTCCAATATTAAAGGGTGTTAGGAGCTTTTTGGGCCATGCCTATTTTTATCGAAGATTCATCAAGGACTTCTCCAAAGTTGCTAAACTTTTATGCAAATTATTGGAAAAGTACATGGCGTTTAAATTTGATGAGGAGTGCTTAAGAGCTTTGAATGATTTGAAGAGTCAGTTAGTCTCGGCACCCATAATAGTCACACCAGACTAGGATTTGCCATTTGAATTGATGTGTGACGCAAGTGACTTCGCGATCGGAGCTGTCATGGGTTAGCAAAAGAATAAAGTTTTTCATCTCATATACTATGCGAGTCAGACTCTGACAGGAGCTCAACTGAATTACACGGTAACAGAGAAATAGTTACTTGCTATTGTGTTTGCTTTTGACAAGTTTCAATCTTATCTTGTAAGTGCCAAAGTGACTATACGGATCACTCGGTAATTAAGTATTTACTTGCCAAGAAAGACGCTAAGCGCGAGACTGATCTGATGGGTACTTCTACTTCAAGAGTTCGATCTAGAAATTCAATATTGAAAGGGAGTGGAAAACCAAGTAGCAGACCACTTGTCCAGATTGGAGCCGCAACTCTCCTCTTATACCAATTCGAGAGACTTTTCCAGATGAACACATACTGAAGGTAAATCATGTCCACAATACCCCTTGGTTTGCTGATATGCCTAAATTTTTAGCTTGTGGTTTCATGCCGATTGATAAGACGTATCATCAAAAGAAAAGGTTTCTTCACGATGTGAAGTACTATTTCTAGAAAGAATTGTGTTTTTTTAAAAAGTGTGCAGATCAAATGATTAGGAGATGCATGGTAGAAGATGAAGTACATAAGATTTTATACCATTTTTACTCAGCATTGAGTGGGGGACACTTCGGAGGTACACGTACTGCAGCCAAGGTATTGCAAGCCGGATTCTTTTGGCCAACACTATTCAAAGATGCATATGTTTACGTAAAAGGTTGTGATCGATGTCAAAGGGTTGGAAATGTCACCAACAGAAATGAGATGCCTCAAACAAACATCATTGAGGTAGAATTATTCGATGTTTGGGGTATTGAATTTCTCGATCATTTCCCTCCGTCTTTTGGTCACAAGTACATATTATTAGCAGTAGACTATGTGTCTAAATGGGTTGAGGCAGAGGCATATCCGACAAACTATGCTAAGGTTGTAATAAAGTTTTTGCAGAAACATGTGTTCACAATGTTTGGAACCCCAAGAGCCATCATCAATGATGTAGGGTCCCATTTTGTGAACAAGTGGTTGAAATGGTTATTTGATAAACATGGAGTGAAACACAAGGTCGCTACAGCTTACCATCCGCAGACGAATGGGCAAGCTAAACTGGCAAACAAGGAGATCAAAGGCATACGTGAGAAGGTAGTTTGCCCGAACGATGCTTTATGGGCTTACAGGACAGCATACAAGACACATTTAGGGATGTCACCCTATAGGCTAGTCTTTGGGAAAGCCCTCCATCTACCCTTAGAGTTAGAATACAAAGCTTATTGGGCTCTCCAACGACTCAACTTGGGTCTTAAAAGTGCCAAAAAGAAACGGATGCTTCAACTTAACAAGTTAGAAGAATTCCAAATGTCTTCATACGAGAATGCCTAATTACTTAAGGAGAGACTCAAGAAATGGCATGACAAAAACATTCGAGTTCGAGAATTTGAAGCATGTTAGCAAGTCTTGTTATTCAATTCCAGATTAAGGTTCTTTCCAGGTAAGTTAAAATCACGTTGGTCCGGTCCATTTACGATTCATCGAGTCTATCCATACGGAGTTGTTGAACTTCAAGGTAAGTGAGGTAATTTTCGAGATAATGCTCAACGCTTGAAACATTACTAGGGAGGTAAAATTGAATGGAATCAAATCTCGTTCATTTTATCAGATATTTAATTTTTTCTTATTCTTCTGTTTGAATAAATGATTTAGAGTATATTTTCGGGATTAGTATGTTTAAATAAATTCTGTCTAGGAGATTGGAACTTAAGTGGGACCGCTTGTGACCTCTCCAATCTTTCCTGGGAATTGATTTTAACAGAATTTTTCAAGAAATTATTCCCTAAATGACAAAATAAATTTTTAATTTTTCAAATAAAAGGGTCAATTTTGATCCAAGTTTTATGTTGCAACTCAATTTTGAATTTTCATTAAGTTTAGGAACTTAATTAAATTATTTTAAAATTTTGTTGCTCTTTTTGTAAATATTAAAAATTAGATGCCTCTTTTGTAAATATTTTAAAAAGCAACTAGAATAAATGTTTTAGTTCAATAAAAAGAAAAGATGATAATTATTAATATATAACTATATCCGTTATAATATATATTAATTATTATCACTTTATTAGAGTTAGGATTAGTTTTAATTTAATCATATTTTATTTGAGAATTTTATCTTAATAAATTAATAGCAAATAATAATTTAATATGCATTATATTAATTATTAATTGTGATTTACTTTGAGTAGAATTAGAACTTAGAATTTTAAGAATTCTACTCTAGCTCCTACAACTTTCACTATAAATTCCATAAGACATAATTCAGAACTTTCTAATAATTATATAACATAACCTCCCCACACTTAAGATGTACATTGTCCTCAATGTACAAACATAGATAATCACAATATAAATAGAATATCATAAGAGAGGGAGAAAACTAAAACTGCCCTGAATATTGGATGAAATCCCTAGAATAGTGAAAAATAGAATTGTAGGCAAATCTAAATGTAGAGCACGATCCCGAGCAAACTAATAAAAAAATAAACACAAATAGTGAAAAAGATTAAGGGATTATACTCGATTAGAAACAACCATAAAATAAAAAATATAGTTTAAAAGATAAAAATGAAATAAGACTAAAAAAATAAGAAATAAACATAAAAATAAAAATAAAACAAATGGATTCAATGGTCCTTATCATCAGACGCGTCGGTGTCATGAGTCACTGGTGCTGAGGAGGAGATATGGAGATGCTAACAAATCTGCTGCAATGTCACATCAATACTGTCGAACCTCTAAAAACAGTGCGCTCGAAGCGAGTGAACCGCTCAGAGAGGTCCGCTAAAGTAGCAGCAGAAGACACATGATGATGACTTGGAGGTTGAGGTTGAGGTGGATCCCCTTGATTGAAGGGGAAATCATTAGTGAAGTCTTCAAGTTCATTCTGAGCATCAGAATGAAATAATCTGTACTAAGGAGGATCTGCTCCACGAGACTGCCCGATCATCCTCATGTAGATCATGATCGAGATTCCTTGTGGGGACATCTAGCCGACGAGTGTAAGTGTAGAGGACTATTTAGGTGCGTCAAGGAGACCAAAATGTCGAGCAAGTCAAGTCATATAAGGGCCTAAACAGATGGGACCCTTCTTGTGGTGGTCAATCTGATGGCGGTAGGCTAAGGTGATGAAGTATGCCAAATCAAAGATATGTCCGGCGGCCATGCTCCATAGAAAATACGCATCAGTAGTACTGACAACTTTGGTGCTCTCTCTCCTACCGGTCAAAGTGTGAGCTAAAAGTTCATGAAAATATCGTAAAGCCGGAGAGAGAGAACTCGCCTTCAAGTGACTCACGTCATAAAGTGACCTACTCGCCGTAAGATCTGTCCAACAACTAGCTGGCGAGTGGTGGATGTGCCGATGTAGGCAGAGGAAGTTCTTAGCACTCATAAACTCCTCAGTGTAGAGTCTCATAACAGCACCGAACTCGGAGACACTCATATGGCATACCAAGCCACCAAGTCTAAAAGTGATGGTGCCTGGCTCGTCATGAGTTGTCATGACCTATTGTAGAATAAATGTCGTGTAGAACTCCAAAGTCAGCTCCATGTATATGGGCTCGATGATAAAGAAAAACCATATAAACCATATAAACCATTAATTTTCTTATTTAAATAATATGGATTGTTTATTCCTCCTCCACTCATATCGTACTGCATTACCGGATGTACCTACATAGAACCATATAAACCATTAAATTTCTTATTTAAAAGCTCTACCTGATTCGATAACATGGTGACCGCATCTAGATTAAAAACACCGATTGCTTTCATCGACTTTGTCCTCATGACTTGCCACTGATAATTATTCAGTGCCATCTCCTCTACAAACTCATAAGCTACTTCAGGTGATTTATTGTTCAGTGTACCACCGGCTGCTGCATCGATCAATTTCCTAGTTAAGGGATTCAAACCATTGTAGAAGGTTTGAACTTGTAGCCATAGAAGTAACCCATAATGAGGGCACCTTCTCAATAAGTCTTTATACCTCTCCCATGCATCATATAAGGTTTTTAAGTTGATCTGAATGAAGGAAGAGATACCATTCCTCAATAATACTTCAGTAGAAATTTCTCGGTCATTTGATCCCATGTAGTGATAGAACCTCGTGGTAAAGAATTCAACCACTGTTTAGCATTGTTCCTCAACAAGAAGGGAAACAACCGTAGGCGAATGACATCCTCAGAAAACCATTTATCTTGAAAGTATCACAAACTTTCAGGAAATTAGCCAAATGAATATTTGGATCTTCGTCTTGCAAACCATCAAATTGAACAAATTGTTGAATCATCTGAATAGTGTTTGGCTTTAGTTCAAAATTATTCGCAGCAATGGTGGGTCTCACAATACTCGATTCAGCCCTAGTTAGAGTGAGTTTGGCGTAATCTTACATAGTACGAGGAGCAGGATTCGAATTTGCAGGATTTGCAGCAACCATAGGAGGCAGTTGATTATTTTGATTATCAATCATCTCCTCAGTAATAATATTAACGTTCTCTTACTCTTCCACTATATTCTGTAGACTTTGCCTTGTTTCTCTATGGTTTTTACGAGCTGTACTTTCAATCTCTCTGTCAAATAATAGTGGTCTCGACGATTTCTTCTAGTCATAAACTAAAGGAACCTATCGAAGAAAATAAAAGAAAGAAATTAAAAAACAGAAATTAAACTAAAAGTAAAAAATAAAATGCAATAAAAATGGCTAAATTAATAAAAATTGAGTGTTCCTAATATTTTAGTCCCCGAAAACGGCGCCAAAAACTTGATGGTCACAAAAATAACTAAAATTATGACAAAGGCAAGCGCACCTATCGAATAATAGTATAGCTTTGGTGAGTAGGGAATATTGTATCCACGAGGACCAAAATTACTAGCAATTACTGTTTTTCTATTATTTAGTCGTCAATCTGATGAAATTATTTTTAATCTAAAATTAACTAAACTAATTTACTAAGAACGCAACAGAGAATGACTTAGAAAAATAATCGAATATAACCAATGAGATAGACAATACCCAGAAAAGAATCCACCTATTATTCTGCATCTGAATTAAACGATATATTCACTTGTGCCTTGATCTATAGAAATCCCTAAATTATGTTAATATCTCTTTCGAGAGTAAGAAAAATTGCCTCTAGGTTGATTAATTAAAATCTTTTTCTAATTAAAACCCCTATTGTCACAGTAACTCGATCTATGGATTCCCCTATTAGATTTGACTCTAATTCAATAGATTTATGTCATCCTATTTCTAGGATTGCATGCAACTCCACTCAATTATGCTAGATCTACTATTAAATAGAGATTTTTGCTCTACTGAAATAAGAACATTAAACATTAATTAATATCCCTAAAATATTAAAACACGAAATAATCATGCATAATTGAGAACAAGAATCAAGTATTTATCATCTAATTCAGAAATCAAATAATAAGATTCATCATAGGTTTCATCTTCCCTAGGTATTTAGGGAATTTAGTTCATAATTTGGAATAAAACAATCTCAAAGTTAGGATAACAACAAGACATAAAGAAACCCAATAAAAATTTTAAGGAAATTGAATGAAGATCTTCAATCTTGAAGGATATCCGCTTCTGAGTTGAATCCGGAGGCTTTCTTCGAGTCTTTTCTTCGTTCTACTTTGTGTGTTCCTCTTTGGTTTTTCAGCATAAACTTTAGAATGTTCAAAACCCCTAAAAATTGGGTTTTTCAGCATAAAAGGGAAGCAGGGTGCAAAATCGACACAGGCTGGCACACGGGCGTATGCGCAGCCCTTGTGGAAATGGCGAGGCAGGTGGATCCTGAAAACAACTCTTTTTGTTTAATTTTTTCATGTTTTTCACTCTTTTCACTCCCCTATGCTCACCTAAGTACAGAAAGATGAATTTAAAGGATTAGAAGCATCGAATTCACTAATTTACATAATAAATCATCCAAAAACATGTTAAGAATAGGATTAAAAACATGTTTCTTTTATGGTTTATCATAATCATTTTGTAATTCATCTTTCGTTTCAATTTTTTATGTAAACATATCAATCCGGAATCACTTACTTTCACTAAACAATGTGAAAACTAAATAAGCAGATTACTCATACCTTTTATTCATTCACGAAGCACTTATAAAATTAGTACTAAAATGGTTCATCATATACTTCTTGTACTATAATAATTCAATCCAAACTCATTCATATATGTCTATAAATATCTAACTTTAACCGTATAATCATCGATATAATTAAACTCATGTACGATCAAATAGATCATTGAACATTTAACATTTACTACTGTCTTGTCTATACATTAGACTTTAAGCACATAAATAATTTTGTAAATTTCATTAACCTTTAGCCCGATAAACTAGTAACTTGACTCGGATACTCGGGTAACTACACCACACTAGGGGCATCATATATGCATAACAGGGGCACCAAAGTGCAATCAGGAGCATGAATGTGCAATCAGGGGCATAGAAGTGCAAATAGGGGTACCGAAGTACAAATAGGGGCACATATGTGCATTCAGGGGTACCGAACTACAAACAGGGGCACAGATGTGCATTCAAGGGTACTGAAGTACAAATAGAGGCACAGATGTGCAAACAGGGTCACTTCTTCATTTCTGTATACATACTTAAATTCATTTCATTCTCATATAACTTTAATACAATTCCAAGAAAAAACACTACTAATAATCTCTTCTCAATTTCACATATACATAAGTATTTGCTAAATTGCAGCAATGACTAATTACAGGGGCTACTTGGTAATTTGCTCTTCTCCTCGATTTTCATCTCGTTTTCAATCTAAAATAATAATCCCATCTAATTAATTAATTCAACTAGCAAAACTAATTTATTTTATGTAATTTATTCCTTTTTGATATTTTTACAAAATTACCCTCAACTTTTCATTTTTATTCAATTTAGTCCATATGTCCTAATCATGCAAATAAACCAATTTTATTGTAAACACAAGTCACCCGAATGTTAATAGCTTCCAATACAACCAACATTTGTAACAATTTCTGTAACGCCCCAAAATTTCTAATTTTGTTATTGTGAAAATATGACACAAATATCTGTCAGCTTTAGTGGTTATGTGTTCTGGGAGTGTTTGGGAGGTCCCAATTTCAAGCCTTCGCTTGGGCAAATTTTGGTATTTTGAATGAATTAGGCCTTACACTTGTTTAGCAGGCTTTTATTTGATTTTTGGGTAAATAGTGTGTTGAGTATCTTGATTATAGGCTTTGGGGTGCTCGGAGACTCTTTTATCATCAAACAAAACCAAGTGTGTACCCGAAACGCAAAAAAAAAGGGGATTCGGTGAAAAGCCATAATTCCATGCTGTTGCAGTAGGCTAAATTGTGGAAATTGAATTAGAGGATGAAAAAATATGGAATTACATACTATTGAGTCTAGTTTCTTATAGAAGAAACGGCGTAAGTAATGGAATTGTAAATCATGAGGTATAATAAACTTTGTGAGACAAGGTCAGATCGAATTCGGGTTTCCCTGTTCTGACTTTGGAAAATCATCAAAAATTAGAGAAAAATAATTAGGGGTTAAAATTTACATGTTTAAATTATTAATGAGTCTATTTTCAATAAAAATAAATGGAAACATCATCCAAATTTTGTACTAAGAGATAATTAATTTTTAGCAAAGAAGGGACGAAGCTGTCAGACAGCAGAATAGGGGTAAGTTTGAAGATTTTACTATACTTATTGGCTGAACCAAAAATTATAAATATTTTATGGTAGAAAGGTTTGAGTCTAGTTTTAAATAAATCAATCAGATCTTAATTTGGAATTCTTCAGCTCAAGATAAAAATAATTTAGTAACAGTGGCTCAAGTAGACAACTTTGGAGGAACATATAAGTAAATAGTGACAACATATATTAATAATTAACTAGCACGGGTTACATTAAAAATGGATCACTGGCCAAGGCTAATTTGGTCCGAGTGGGCCACATCGACATGTGAGCCCATTTTTCTGAAAAGTTCTGTAAGGTTGCACAGGTCGCCCAAGTCGACTGTGGACCTACTGTAGGGTTGGTAAGCTTTACTTAAACCCCTATATGTGTGATCTGTTTGTCTAATTTCTATATCGAGCATGACTTATGATATCTGAATGTATGTGCGATTAATTGCATAATGGCATGACATATTTTGTATGTTGCATTTCATCGGGGTGGGTTGATGATATTTGGAGGAAGTGTCTGAAAGGCTATTAAGCTTGTTATCTGGTAGCTCAGCTGCAACCTTCTGATTATATGCCGCATTTCGGTACAGCATGGTGTGTAGGGATGGGTGGGTTGATTAAATCCCCACATGGTGTGTAAGGTTGGACGAAGATGGTGTGTAGAGGCTGGTGGGTAGGATTCTGATTGACTGTATTTGCATTCTGTATCTGATATGGGCCAAAGCCCTAATGTATTTCTAAGACTGTATCTGAATGGGCTAACGCCCAAACTGATTCTGTGATGGGCACGGGCCTCAAACTGTATCTAACTGAATTCTGTTGATTATCTGTATGCATGTTTTCTGTGGGGATTACACACTGAGTTTGCGAAAATTCACCCTTTCTCTATTTAATTTGTACAGGTAATCCCAAGACTTGACGGGTCGGTGTAGCGAAGGACTCGGCGGTGGCCACATGTAAATTTTAGACTGTTTTCCACTAATGCGTAGAATTTATTACTTATTTGGGGTTTTTGATGTATCTTCTAGACTATGGACTGGTTGGCTTTAAATTTGAGACTTTATACTGTTTTTATGGATTTTTTTTTTAAAACTGCAACTCCACAAAACACGGGTTTTCTTCTAAAAACTAAGGTTTTTCGTAAATAGAAACGATTTTCCCTAAATTAATTGGTTACAAAAGCTTCCGCTAATAGACAAGTTTTAAAGCAAATCAACTAGTTTTTTTTCGAATTAAATAAAAGCTAACTTACTGTAACTGTTTTTAAACTCGACAATCTTGTCTTCAAATCCCTTTCCATGTGACATTGCCAGATTCGACCATAATGTCTAGGCCGGGTTTGGGGTGTTACAATTTCACATCAAGTCCTTGAATTATTATTTTAGCAATTTAATCCCTAAACTTTTAAATCATTAAAAATCATTTAACAAAATACTTATAAATAACAACTAATACTTCAAATTCATCACTTAACATCTAAATCACAAAGATTCATCAATGGCAACATTCAAAATCTTTAACAGTTTCAAAAACGATGGTACGAGCTAGCTGGACGTAGTTGTAACGATCTCAAAAACATAAAAATTATTAGAAATAGAATGAAAAAAATCACATGCATTGGAACTACACCTGACTGAATGCTCTCTATCCTTCCATTGAGGTTTCGGTTATGGGGAAGAAGAAGACATAAAAGAAATTACAAATGTTGGCTTTTTGTTTTATTATCATTATTTTAACTTAACATATAAAATATTTTAATTAAAACATTTTAAATACATATATTTCTTATTTTTCTACCCACTAACCGTAAATCATAATAATTAGGGTATATTTTCACTTTAAAACCCTCATTTCATTCTTTTATAACTATTTAATACAAATAAACTTATAGCGATTAACTTTTGCATCCTTTACGATTTAGTCCTTTTAATTAATTAACTATCGAAACATTAAAAATTTTAACCAAATTTTAATAAGACCTTGATAATATTCTGTAAATATTTAATAAAATATTTACAGCTCGGTTTATAAAAACGAGGTCTCGATACCTTATTTTCTAAAACCACTTGACTTTAGAGTCTTACCACTTGAGCTTAATTGTTCTTCCATTTAACAATAAAATCATTAAATTAAATTTTATTAATACACCATATTACTCGTAAATATTAAATAATAATATTTACGGACTCACTCGTCGAATTTGTGGCCCCGAAACCACTATTTCTGACACTACTGAAAAATTGGCTGTTACAAATTAAATCTCCACATTTAACCTCAAATTTTATACCAATTTCACTATAAGCTAAATTTAGCTCCTTATTTTCAATTCTAACCCTAAATATCAAAATTTTTACAATTTAGTCCCTATTACTCAAAATCAACAATTAACTCCATAATTTAGTCCTTTTCCACTTCTAACTTAAAAATTTGTCAATTTAATCTCTAAAAATCTAACTAATCAACAATGATAACATCTTCAATCTTAAACAATACTAAAAATTAAAACATGGGTCGGCTAATCTATAATACCGGGAATCTAAAAACGTAAAAATTACAAAAAAAGAACTAAACTGAACTAACCAATTTTTGAATTTGAACTCCAAACCCCCTAGGTTGTGCGTTCTCCCCTTGCTATTTTTTCTTTGTTTCGAATGTTGCATGAAAAAGGAGAATGAAAATTCTTTTTCATTCCACTATCATCCATCATTCTTTATTTCGTTTTCATTTAATATTATAACATATATTATTATTAACTAATAAATTTTATAACAAAATCAACATTCTAACTACTCACCACCGTCCATCGTCAATTAATTAGTGTATAATTACTACTTTAGTCCTCTTAATTAATTTCAATCTATATTTCAACTTTTAACCCTTTCGCAATTTTGTCCCAATACCTTAATAACTCCTAATTTCATGAAAACTACTTATCCAAAATTTAATTTGCCTCTATTATAGCTCTATAAATATTTAATAAAAAATTTACGAGTTCAGTTTATAGCAACGGAGTCCCGAAAATACACTTTCCGGCATCACTGACTATCGGGTCGTTACAAAATTTGTTCTAACTGAAATGAAATGCGAGGACTTGGTGAGTCTATCAACCATAACCCAGATTGTGTCTTTCTTTTTCAATGATAACGATAAACCTGATACGAAGTCCATAGTGACTTGATCTCATTTCCATTCCAGAATCATCACAGGTTGTAACAAATCTGATGGAACTCGATGTTCAGCTTTAGTTTGCTAACATATCAGACATTTTGTCAGATATTCTGCAATCTCTCATTTTATACCTTACGAATAATGAAATTATTTCAAAAAACTATACTCTCTAGTACTGCCCTGCTGAAAAGAATAGATACTTATATGAGTTCTATGTAAATTATCTTGTTTCAGGTCTGAATCTTTCGACATACATAAACAATTTCGAAAACATAGATTTCTGTTAACAACAACATTAAATTATGAAGTATGATCATTTTAACAAGTCGTCATTTAGCTAGTAACTCTGATCATATTTTTGAAATTTTTAAATTCTCATTTCTTACCACATCATTACATAACTCAGACCATAAATAAAGCATAGTAGGAAAAAACAAATTCTTTCTCGAATTTATATTGAGTCAACATTTGGGCTTTTATTACTATAGCTTTCAATTGATCAAAACTTTGTTGACCAAACATTGCGAAGTCTTTAACAAACTGTCTGTAATACCCGACTAATTTCAAAAAAATGTGCACTTTTGTTCATTCTTCAGAGATTTCCAAATCAGATCTGATGATCTTTGTTCAAATCAATATGAATAGCTTTAGTCGATATTACATGTTCCAGAAATCTTGCTATTAGGAGTCAGAATTCACATTTGATGAATTTTGCATACAATTGTTTTTCTAATAAAGTCTGTCATATAGATCTTAAATGTTGATCATGTTCACTTCTATTCCTCGAGTAAATCAAGATGATATCAATACGGAGCAACATATATCTGATATTTATAGTAGTTTCATTCAACTGTCTGTAACCAATACGAAATCTCAAGGTTTCATCTTTCTTTTCCACAATTAAGACTGAAGCATCCCAAAGTAACACACTCAATTGAATGAACTCTTGGTTTAATAGCTCTTGCAAACAAGTTTTCAATTCTTTCAATGTTGTCAATGCTATTCTATACGGTGTAATAGATATTGAAGCAGTTTTCAGTGCTAATTCAATAACAAAATCAACTTTTATTTTAGGCAACAAGTCTAACAAATCTTTTGAAAACAAATTAAAAAATCTATTAATCTTTGAACTTATTTTAACTTCAATCTCTATATTCTAGTATCTAAAATGTAAGACCTTCTCTGATCAGTTTTCGAACAGAAAACACTATTACGATATTGGTGAAACATTTAGATCTATCAACACTAACATTAATCGATTCACTCTTCTAACATCACAGTACAATTCACTTATGTTTACTGTTTCTACCATATCAGACAAAGTCAATCAATCCATATCGAGAATAATATCAAATTTATCAATGGCAATAACATCAAATCAGTAGAAAACTCAGAATTCCACATTTTTAGTGGACACTTTTTACATATCTCAATAGTGATAACATACTGACCTATCAAGTTCGTTACTCTAACATCATATTCAGTCAACATTATTGTCAATTTCTTCCGGTTACTAATGCAGTGTAACTGTAAGAATGCAATGATTCAAAGTTAATCAACATGTACACAGAAATATCGAGTTAAAGAAAATGTACCAGTATTAACATCAAAAGTAGTGGTCTCCTCACGAGCTCGAATAGCATAAAGCTTGACAGGCATCCCGAACTTCAGATCTACCCATCATATCATTAGTCCCAATTCGGCTAAATCCCACGTTACGACTATTTTTTCCGGTCATCTACTTTTTCGAAGAGTGACTATAGATTTCACATTCTATTCCTTATTTCAATCCACCCAGTTTGAATAATCTCATTTCAAATGTTTCTTGGAACCATACAAAAGACAAGCCCCACTTTTTCACCGGCACTCATCTCGATTAGTTTTTCCACAGTGAATAGGGGTGTGCGAAATTCGGGTAAAATCGAAAAAATTCAGTTAATTGACCGAATTCGGTTAATCGGTCGGTTAACCGAATTTTTTCGGTCGGGGGTCGGTTAATTATTTTTTTATTTTACGGTTAATGGTTAATTCGGTTCGAAATCGGTTGGTTAACCAAATTTTTTCGGTTTAACCTAAAAAATTAATAAATAAAATTATAATATATAAATAGGCCCACTATTCACCTAAACCCAATCCAAACCCAAGTATTCAACCCAACCCAATTACCCAACCCAACCCAATCATAAAAATTACAAATAATTTAATAAATAAAAATAAAATTCTAAAACTAAAACTAAAACTAAAGTCTAAAAGTCTAAAAATAATTTAATTATGTAGTGATTCAATTCGGTTAATTCGGTTAATTCAGGTAATTCGGTTAATTCGGATAATCCGGTTAATTCAGTTAATTCGGTTAATTTTTAACCAAAAAAAATATATATAATTTTCGGTTAATTCGGTTAACCGACCGAATTAACCGAAAAAATTTCAGTTCGGTTAATTTTTTTGAAAAATTTTCGGTTCGGTTAACGGTTAAAAGTTTTGAAAGGTCGGTTAATTCGGTTAATGTTATTTCAGGTCGGTTAACCGAATGAACACCCCTAACAGTGAATACAAACTGATTAATTAATTTTGAAAACTCTACTTACGCTGGCTGCTAGTATAGTATGGCACCTCAGGTTGCTCGAATTCGACTTATCTTTTCTGGAAAACTCTGATGATGAAGTGAAACGACTATGAACATATCTTGATTTCTTCGGTGAAGGAGTCAAAAATTATCTAGTCATACTCTGTTTACTGGAGTCTCGAAGGTTCAACTTGGCTTGTTTCCTTTCATTGCATATGTATTCCAGAGCTCCCACTAACATATGTATGTCTTTGTTCAAACCCTATTCAAAATAAGTACACATTTCAACTTTTGTTGGTACAATCTTTCTGGCATATTTACTGAGTTTGATAAATTCTCGTTCATACTCTACTACAGACATGTTTCCCTATTTCAACTCTAGAAATTCTCTATTTCTAAGTACATTCTACTAACTTATCTCTTTTTGAACTATGATTGAAAGAAATTCTAATTTACTCAATCTTTAGGAACAATTACTGTCAAAGTTGTCCACCACTGATAAGCTTCATCTTTCAAAAGTGACACGATGCATCTCAAACTATCTTCAGATGAACGTACCATTTCATCAAAAACTGGTTGAGTATTGTCCAGTCAGTATTCAGCTTTGACCGGATCATCATCAATCTTACCACTGAATTATTCAACTCCATGTTTTCGAATCTTATCAATTAGAGGTTTGTGAACATTTACCAGATTTTGAGGATAAGGGGATGTTGTGGGAGTCATAGTCGGGGGTAAAGGTTGCAGAGCTGCAAGATTAGCTCACATAAACTCTAAGAACCATTGGTTCATCTTTTAAAAGAAAACATCTTACATTTCACTATCTGGCCCTTGTAGAACGGACGCATTATGACTAGTTCTTTGATCAAAAGCGGGAACATTACTGTTTACCTCATCTAATACAACACAATTACGACCAAAATAATATATCCATAAGAAAACAGAGTTAGACCGGATCATATGACATCACACTATCACAGGTTATTGTGGCATGTATATTCTATACTTGATACACACTACGTTCAGTCCTAAAATTGACTAAATCGTAACTATGATGCCACTAAATGTAACACCCCTTACTCGGTTCATTCGTTAAATTTGAGCTACGAAATGCTACTATAGTTATTGAAACATATCACATAAAAGACAAGCTTTAGTATTTCATTAAATAATAAAATATACCATAATTTCATACATCATACAAATTTCAATCAAAATCGAGCCTCAAACAAGCTTACAAAATCTCTAAAGTTGACCAGGAATCAAACTTGGACAAAAATGGAAACTTTTTCAAAATAAAAGGCAATTATGCAAAAAAAGGGGGTCACACAACCATGTGCCCAGGCCGTGTAATTCACTGTGGATGTGTAGACAAAAATCAATCAATTCTTCCAGTAGTCACACGGTCGTGTGACCAACTCATGTGTGACACACGACCATGTGGCCAAGCCGTATAACAAATAGGAATCATGTGGCTCCAAAAACTCCCTTTTACCATAAATCACACGGCTGTGCCACCGGTCCGTGTCTATCACACAGCCATGTGGCCAACCCATGTGGTGCAAGTATAAGCCATTTGGTGTTTGTTTTAAAACCAACCTATAAAGGTAACCTCAAATATGCATTTGGAAACTTTTAAACATGTTCAAAGAATACCATAACCAAGCTAAAACATATCATATATCAACCTCCTAAGCATCTAACCAATATGCCACTTGGCACCATTATACAAAAAGGTCATAAGAACATTACATATCATTTAAGTAAATGGATGCCATAATATATTTGTATCAAAACCATTCTACCATTATCATCACATTAACTCAACCTTTTCACCATTAAAATTGATCGTTTATAAGCTTCGACCATAGCTTACCATAATGTCCTTATGCACCTTTTAAACATCATAATAAGCATCCACAACCAACCACATTCTTGGTTCAAACTCATGAACACTCCAAGTAAACACATATATAATTCAAGGATTATATACAAATCATATAAACATTCTAAACACACATTATATAAGGACCATTTCAACATTTTCCAACATAAACACTTATTCACATCAAAACCTTTACACATTCCACATAACTGATTCTAGAACAAATAAAAGACTACCAAATTGAATATTGGATAGTGTGAACTCTAAGTTGATTCGATCTTGACGTTCCGCAAAAGATAACTATAAGATAGGAAAACACAACAAAGTAAGCATTACAAATGCTTCGTAAGCTCATAGGTATTTAAACGATAAACTTACCTCATTTCATAAATACATATACTATATTAACTAATTTAACTCAATTTCCTAACATGACATTCCATAATAACAAGCTGAGCATTTCGTATATCAGACGTATAACTCATGAATCCATTCAATATGGTTCAATTCAGTACAATTCAATCAGAACTACCAAACATATACATCATGTACAACAAATCAGTCATACGCATACACATACATATTCATTTAAGTTAGCCTGATGAACTCTAAATAATAGCTATGGATACATAAGTACTACACACACCAAACAGTGGCACCGAAGTGTGACTCAGTAGGCACCGTAGTGCAAATCAGTAGACAAGAAGTGAAAATCACATACAAGCATGCAACTAACCCTATTGACATTCCAATTGTATCCTATCATATCATACATTCACCCGGGTACAATTAACATATCAATACAATTCTTTACAATTTAGTCCATTTATCACCTTTTGTACCATTTTGCAAACAAATTAAAGTGCATTTAAATAAAATATATACACCATTCAAACATATATATTACAATTATATATATAACTAAACCATATCAACTTACGGTAAAATCTCGATAATTGAAGTATCGGGGACTAATCCACAATGTTCCATTTTCCTCGATTATTTATTGATTGATTTAAATTTTGATCTATATGGTAATTCATTTCAATTTATCAATTTAAAATGTCTTATAACAGTTTATTTCATGCATATAACAATCCAATTTCATTTTACAACAATTCCTTAAAATTTTACATTTTATTTAATTTAACCCATAAACTGAAGCAATCATAACTTTCACATTTAAGATTTGTTTTTCAATTCATTTTCAATTTCATCCTTTTATAACCCTCTAAATCCATAATTATAGAAAGTCCATGACAATCTTAAAATAATTACATTTTAGGCCCTAAACTCAAAACTAACAAATTTCACTTTATAAATTAGTCCTATTTGATCTCCAAGCTTATAAACTAACATATTAGCACCAAAAGCTTCAAAATTCATCAATGGCAACATTTTAAAACTTTAACAATTTTGAAAATAGATACACAAGTTAACTAAATCAAGTTACAATGATCTCAAAAATATAAAATTTACGAAAAACATGATTGAATTAGCTTACCATGCAAAGAACACAAGTTTGGTCGAATATGAATCTTCAGCCATGGCTTCTCAAGCTTTCCTTTTTGTGAAGAAACGATTATGGTAGAAAAATAAAGATTATGACTTTGATTTTATCATTTTTTATGCTTTAAAAACTTCTATTAATTTAATTATAATATTTTTTAAACATTGTTTCCCATAGAACACTACCTAACCGTCCCCCTCAATTCTAGATGTGGTCCAATTGCCACTTTGGTCCTTAAATGATTACCAATTATGCCTTTTAACTAATAAAAATCTATAATGATAAAATTTTATAGTTTTTACGATTTAGTCATTTTACCTTAATTAATCACTAAATTGGCAAAATTACTTATCAAAAATCTAATTTACTTATACAATGACTCTGTAAATATTTATGGCATCAATTTACGGAAAGGAGGTCCCGATACCTCATTTTCCAAAACCACTGAGTTTTAGGTCGATACACTTGTACTTTAACTAGCTTTCCAATTAGCAAAGTTGCTAAACCATCGTTCAATATATTACTAAATTATACTCGTAAATATTAAATAATAATATTTACAGACTAGGATGCCGAAAATGGGGTTCCGAAACCATTTTTTTATCCCACAGAAATTTAGGTTGTTACAACTACTCCCCAAAAGAATGTCGCATGTATGACAACTGTTTGGTGATGTTTCATCTTCTCCAACTAGATAAACCTTTAAGGGAGCCTCGAAGCATGTCTCATGGAAGGCCACTTTACAACCTCCCGCTCGACTAAGGGGCTATTAGTATATACCTTTACCAAGAGGACACATGTCAACCCAAGAGATGTTGTTGACTATGCATTGTTTCCTAAGCATGACCCACCATCCCACTTCAAATGAAACCTACCACTCAGGCTTAAAGAGAATGGCTATCCTAATTTGAACACATTTCCAAGATAATAAGAAGTCTATTTAGGTTTGACTACCTCATGCTAATAGAATCCCATAATATGTGCCTATGATTATTCGTTACACAATTAATGGGATTAAATGTTTATCTAGCCAATATCATACCAATAGACAAGAGGACCTTTCCTATAAATACCCTGGAAAACTAAGAACATGGGATAGACTTTTTAGCACCCTAAAGTTACTCTCAGCATTTATCCTCTCAATCACCTTGTACTCTTGTACTTGTCCCGACTCTCGGCCTTTATAGGTGAACCAAACTCCATAGCACCACCTTGATCTCATTCTTGCCCCTCCTTATCCTCTTTCTTTGTATCTTGTATCAACGATAAATATCAATTAAATTATTATATTTACATTTATCATTAATAGATATGTATAAAAGATCTTTTGATTCTTGAAATTATAGCATTTCTACCTCTTCACTATGGAGATGGAAACATTTCACCAAGGGTAAAGGGAGAAAATAAAATTTTAAGGAATTAGATTTGAATTATAAATTTTGAATGGTCAAAATAATTTTACCATTATATTAATTTACAATTTTATAATTTTTCAAAGAATTTAGTAGCAATTTTACCATTGGGGAGCGAGACCATTGCCCTCTATCTTACTATAAAGTAGTTTAAAATAAGCTAAAAGAATAGTTTAAAAATTTATAAATCATATAAATTGTTTCTTTTAAAAATATTAATTATATACTTTTTTAGGTAGCAATCAATTATATACTTCTCATATTGATATTTTTTCAAGTGCTGAGTTAAAAAACTAATTTTAAAAATGGAGGGTGTTTTTTTTATAAAAAAATGATATATGTGGCCCGGTTAAGGCAGCCATGGAATTGTAGAGAACCGAGAAAAGGGTTCACCGATCCCCCTCTTTTTAATCTCAACTGTGAAAACAACAGGTGAATGAGCCAAAGCTATTCACTACCATGCATGCACACGTCCCTTTCTTACTTCCACTCGCTCTCTCTCTCCAATACAAGCACACATCCATTGGGAATGCCAACCATTCATTTTTCCTTTGCCTTTAAACCTAAAGCCGTTTATTATTATTTCCTCTCTTTTTCGGTTTCAACCGGGGCCTCAGGCCTGTTTAAGAGACATCCATAACCTGTACAAATTGCCATTGAAACTACAACCATGTACAAATGAGCAATATTTGAAATCACTTTCTGGCTCTGTTACATCTCCTAGTATATTAGTAGTATCCCTCTTTCTATCTTTTCCTCAATCCTTTCTTTGTAGCTCTAGCTTAGCAAAACTCAACATCCAAGAGAATCAGATCAAGGTGTGAGAAACCTATCAATATCTACTGATCAGTCAATCTATCAATCAATCAGATCCAAAGCTTCATATCAAATAATAATAATAATAACAAAGGAAAAGAAAAAGAAGGATGTCTTCCTCATCAGCTGCTTTTTCACCGGACCACGTCTCTCCCTCCGATCAGCTCTGTTACGTCCATTGCAACTTCTGTGACACAGTTCTCGCTGTATCATTTCCTGTCCCTTTCTTTCTTTTCTTTTCGTTCCCATTGTGCTTCATATTACTCCTCCAAAGTCCCTTTTTTTTGGGCTTTTATACATGTTTTAGTTGTTGTTGTTGTTTTTTACAATTGTGTTCCTTCTTGTATTTTGTATCGTTTCTCATTTTCTCAGGTGAGTGTTCCTTGCACTAGCTTGTTCAAGACTGTTACGGTTCGATGCGGTCACTGCACCAATCTTTTGTCTGTCAACATGCTTGGTCTGCTTCTTCCTTCAACTAATCAGCATCACGTTGGTCATTCTTTCTTCACTCCTCACAATCTCCTGGTATGCATGTATTTTCTTTCTCGAGAAATTAGGGTTTCAAATCTACTAACTTGATTAACTGTCTAAAATTACTTCCCAATTTAATTTTTCACGTACTCTTAGTTTCTAGTTAAAATTTAGTCCAAAAGTTGGGTTACAATTTATTTACAATTTTACAATGTGGCAGGAGGAGATCCGAAGTAGTGCAACAACAAATATGGTAATCAATCAGCCAAACCCAAATAACTCTCTTATGCCTCCTATTCATGGAGGTGTTGAAGATATTCCCAAACCTCTGGTGGTCAATAGACGTGAGATTCTTCAACATTTAATCATTGCTTTTTATTTTTATTCTTCAAATCTCCCTTTTCAGTAGCTAGAAATTTAGAAGCTTAGCCACACAAATCTATCTGGGGGTCTATTTCTTGAGAAGTCAAAGTAACCTTTTCACTATGCGAAAGTTCCTTTTCCAATTCCAAATAAAAACGTCAAGACCCCTATGCTTTACAACCCTACGTCCCTATATTTCAAATGCTTTCTTCTCTCTTTTTTCTTTTTTGGGGGCGGCGGGGGGTTCTTTTAAGACCACCTTATTTTTAAACGATATTTAAGTTAATCTTTTAGCTATTTCATCCCTATATGGCAGCAGTTACAGCGAAGTCCTTTGCCTATGAATGATCATTATTATTCTTCTTATTTTTGTTACTTTAAATTTGAAAGTCTTCTCTTTTTTATTGCTTTCCAGACAAAAATCTTCACAAACTTCATTTTCTCCAATATTTTCGTTTTCTTTTATAGCATAAAAGCCCCATCTTTTTTGTTTTCCTTCTTTTTGGTGATAAAATGGCAACCTTACTAGTTACTATCAAACCCTAGCGTTCAAGATTTCGCTAATTATAAGTAAAAACTATGATGAAAAGAAGAATCCATGCAAAAGATAGATCTGTATCTGTTGAGAGAAAATGGTGATGATGAGGTGATGATGAAGAGAGAGAGAGAGAGAGAGAGAGGGAGCTAATGAAAGACAAAATGTTGCCAAAAAAAGTCAGTGAGATGATTTTAATGCATGTGTCTCTTTGTTTGTCTGTGCTCTGTCTGTTTTTTATAATGCGCAGCTCCGGAGAAGAGACAGCGAGTCCCATCTGCCTACAACCGCTTCATCAAGTAAAGTGTGATTAATCCCATAAATTATTTACCTTACCTTTGTTTCTCCTTATTTCCATATTTACAAAATCAAAAATGGATTTGAAATGAGAACAATGATGACATGGATGATCTTGACATCTATCAAATCAAATCCTCTGCAGGGACGAAATCCAACGCATCAAAGCTGGAAACCCTGATATCAGTCATAGAGAGGCCTTCAGTGCCGCTGCCAAGAATGTGAGATCCCTAGATTCCATCCCTTTCTTATTACACACCTTTCCTTTCCTCTCTTTAACAGTATTTCTTTCCTTGACAATATAGGCTCTGATTTTGCTATGGGCATAAAAAGGGGGAAAAAAAAAGTTAGGGTTTAGTGACTGTCTACTATTGATGTATATTAAACAAATTTTGTTTTCTATATTTTTTACTAATGTATGGAAAAGAAATTCATATTTTCAGTGGGCCCACTTCCCTCACATACATTTCGGACTTATGCCTGATCAACCCGTGAAGAAAACTAACGTGCACCAACAGGTATATTAAACCCTAAGCTCTAAAAACTAGTAAAACTACTTGGGTTTTTTTTTTCTTTTAAATTTTGTTAGAATTGCTTTGGAGTTTGGATATTAATCGCTTTTTTTTTTCCTTTCAACTTTTGTGCATATAGGAAGGAGAGGAGATGGTGATGAAAGATGGGTTCTTTGCTCCAAACAACGTGGGTGTTACCCCTTACCAAACAAGTCCAAACTACTGCTAGGGTTTCGTTGTCCTTCTCTCTTCTACTTTTGTGTAGGTTAATTTCCTTATTTGTTAAGATGTGTACTGTTGAAAACCTTGGGTTTCGTAGCTTATGTTAGTAACTATGGGGATGCATTTTGATGTTGTGAAGAGCCTAGCTAACATGTCATCTTTATCTACGAAGAACTCTTATGAAGATGAAGGCTTTGAACATTAGCCTTATATGTCATAAAAGTACTTCAAATGCTCAAAACTCAATCCTAGCTTTATCTTTCAATTTCAACGTTATTCGTTTCTCTTTCATTTCCTTTTATCAAAATACAATGGTTTGGGTATTCCTTTTCCTTTTCTCTCAGCTTTAATGTTGCCATAACCGGACCGAATCAACTAATTGAGGTCCAACCAATTATGTATAAATGAAAAACAAAACATATATACATATATATATTTTTACAAATTATTTTGGATTCTTTTTTTTTTTTCATTATTTTTGGCTCATTTCATCTTTTTTTTTTTATGTAAATACAAGTTTTTTCTTAACTTTTAATAGTTATAAATATTTTAATATCTTTTATTGTTAAAGACGAATTCAATCTTTGATTTAATCCATGTCATGCCTTAAACCGCTTAGCTAAATTTTTTTTCTCAGCAATGATTTTATTAAAATATAGAAACCACAACTAAGGTGGTTCGGTCCACGAGTACAGAATAGAACAACAACAAAAAAAGACCAGAATCACCAAGACACCAACAAAAGATAAACAACAAAGAAACAACATATAGAGAAAACTATCACCAAACCCTTAAAGTATTCGTTCGATTAGTGCTAGCCTCACTAAAGCATTCACCAAACTATTGGTTTCCCTAAAGACATTGATAAAAGACACAACAATAGAGTATGATTTCTAGGAATGTGATTGTCAGCAAAGTAATTTTACAATATTGATTAAAATCCCAAAAATGTTACGTTATCGTGTTTGGTTCACTAAGTACTTTCCTAGGAATGTAATGATTATATATGAATTTACCCTTATTAAATAAAATAAAATATTCATTATTTAATTGATAAAGCCTCAGTGTAACATAATTTACTTTGGATATTAATAAGATAGAACTTACTTGAATATAATACGTAATCGTTCTAAGATTTGATTGATCACTTGTCTTATCTATTCTATTTCTAAATGAGCTATCAATCATTTGTTCATTCTCGAAAATCATTCTAGTAGAATTCTCAATCAAATACAACAAACCATAATTCAAAGGTAAATCATATAAAAGGTTATGATTACAACAGTCTTAGAGCTAAACCTAAATCTTAATTATTATTATTATTATTTGCTCGTAAAGATTCATAAATAGTATAATAAATTGAATTTTGAATTAATATGCGAAAAGAGAAGAAAAATAATAATAATAATAATATAATATATAAACGATATAACATATAGATGATTAAATATGCATATAAAAATAAAATCAAGAAAAAATTTACTTTGAAAAATCCATTGAAGTAGTAGAAAAATCAAGTATTAAGGAGGAGGAGGCAAGAACTTCTTCTTCTTCTTACGTTTATTAATAGGTTAATACTCTAAACTAATATAAAATAGGGTTAATCTTGTCTTGATTGTTTTAACTTTCCAATCTATGAAAAGTAATTTTCTCACGTTTTATTTGTCATATTAATGAGAACATAACTTCTAATAAAAAGTTAGATTAAAAAAATAAATAAAATTTGACATACCAAATATTAAAATTACTTTTCAACTAATTAAATTAAAAAAATATATACCTTTCCATCGTATCATACACTAGCTATGCAATGAGAGCATCAACCGTTGGACTTGATGAAATAGTGACTACGCTGGAAGTACGAGGAGAATGTGGATAAGAATAATTCCAATGTCGTAATTGAAGGGACAACCGGCGATATGGGCCAATTAATTGAAGTGGATGAGGCTAATGACGGGATAAATGGACTTGGTTAGGAGAGAGTTAGTGAAACGGTAATGAAGTAGGACTTGGGCGCACAGTTGAGTTAGGATCCAATGTCCAATGAGGAGGGCCATAAGGATGTTTATTGAATAAAGGTCTAATCTGTGGAAGTCATTTTAATAACGTGAGAGAGGGGTGTTTGGGCCAACTAAGAAATTTATGAAGGTTACAGCTAAAGAGAAGAACGGGAAGAAGAAGGTGGTTGCAGACGAAAGAGATGATGAGATTGTGAACGCCAGCTCAATCTCAAAAATAGAAATAATCTTATCAGAAGGCAACTAGAGGAGGATGTCCATCTCGATAAAGCAGACGCAACCTGGGCGTTAGGGAAGGAACTTGGTGTTGTTCCAACAGGTGATGAGAATAAGGGTGTAAATTAATAGAACGTTTGATGAACTATTCGTGAACTGTTCGTATAACATTTGTTTATGTTCGTTTACTAAGCTAAATAAACGAGTATGAACACAATTTTTATGTTCGTTTAATGTGTAGAAAACGTGGAAAATATGAAAATGATTTTCCTTATTATTTACAGAATAGGAAAAATGCTTATATACATGAAGTAAGCACTAACTAAGCTAATGAAAATTACTGACTAGATAATGACTAGATTAACTAACAAACTTATAACTTAATTAGCTAATACGCCCCCTCAAGCTGGAGAGTGGATATTCTTCATTCCCAGCTTGACCAAATTTGCCTCAAAAGGAACTGCAGCAAGGGCCTTGGTAAAAATATCTGCAAGTTGATCTTTGGATGAACAAGGAAGCAATTTGATAACACCCTGAGTAGTCTTTTCTCTAATGAGATGACAATCTATCTCTATATGTTTTGTCCTCTCATGAAAAATAGGATTCATAGCCAATTGTAAAGCAGAAGCATTATCACAATACAATGAAGTTGGATGAGAAATAGGCTGATGAAGGTCAGTCAGCAAAAAATGTAGCCACTGGATTTCACATGTTGTGGATGATACTCCGCTTCTGTGGAAGAACGAGAAACAGTAGTTTATTTCTTTGCCTTCCAGCTAATCAATGAGTCACCATAGAACATACAATATCCAGTGATTGACCGTCGCATATCCGGACAACCCGCCCAATCTGAATCACTAAAGGCTTTAAGAACTGGTTGAATTGTTGAACTAGAAAAGAACAAACTAGATCCAGGAGATCCTTTCAAATATCGAAGCACTCTATGAGCTGCCTGCAAGTGTGAGAGTGTAGGTTTATCCAAATGCTGACTCAGTTGTTGTACTGCAAATGATATATCAGGTTGAGAAGACTGCAAATAAATCAATCGCCAACAAGTTGTCTATATGCAGTAACATCAGAAAAATATTCATGAGAAGCATCATTTGACAGTTTGGTTGCAATAGGTGTTTTAGCAGGTTTGCACTCTAAGAAACCAAAATAAAAAAGAATGTCTAAGACATATTTTCTTTCGGACAAATGAATACCAGATGAACTTCGAGCTACCTCTAACCCCAAAAAATACTTTAAATCTCCAAGATCTTTGATCCGAAATGAGGTATCCAAGAAGGCTTTGACTTTGTTAATCTCATCCATGTTGTCACCAGTTAGAATCACGTCATCAACATAGATTAACAAAGCAGTAAATGAAGTAGCTTCCTTTTTCACAAACAAGGAATAATCAGCCATGGATTGCACATATCCAATAGACAACAAAGCTGATGTAAGCTTTGAAAACCATTACCTACTAGTCTGTTTAAGTCCATAAAGTGACTTTTGAAGTTTGCAAACCTTATTCATACCCAAATCAAATCCAAGAGGAGGCAACATATAAACTTCCTCATCAAGGTCTCCATGTAAAAAGGCATTATTAACATCTAACTACTGGAGAAACCATTTCTTTGAAGCAGCCATAGCCAGTAACAATCTGACAGTTGTAATCTTTGCTACAGGAGAAAAAGTGTCAAAGTAGTCAATACCTTCAGTTTGCGTGTAACCCTTAGCAACCAAACGAGCCTTATATCGCTCAATAAAACCGTCTGCTTTGTGCTTAATACGGTACACCCATTTGCAACCAATGGCTTGTTTCCCAGGTGGTAAGTCAACAAGAACCCAATTGTTATTTTGTTCAAGAGCTAAAAATTCAGCCTGCATTGCTTCTCTCCATTGGGACTGTTTGTTGGCTTGATTAAAAGTTTGAGGTTCAATGGCTGCAGTGATGGCTAAGGTAAAATGTAATTGAGAAGTGGAGAGGTTGGCATAGGTAAGATAATTAGTTAATGGATAAAGAGTGGAGTGAGGTTGGCTTGGTGGACATAAATGGCATTGATAGTCCTGGAGGTAAGATGGTGGTTTTCGAGTGCGAGATGGCCGAGAGGATTGAGTTGAAGAGTCAGATTGAGGTGAGGGAATAGGTTCAGGAGATGGTATATCAGTATCATAAGACAGGAAATGATCAAAAGTAATATGTGGGATAGTGTCAAAGGAAGGTGTGATAGTTAGAAAGGTGGTTTCATGAAACATGACATTTCGAGAGATGAAAATGTCATGAGAAGCAAGATCAAACAAAATATAGCCTTTGACATTAGATGGGTAACCAAGGAAAATACATTCTCTGGCACGAGGATCAAATTTATGTCTATTGGATTGTAAGGTGGTGGCAAAGCTTAGGCAACCAAAAACTTTTAAGGCTTGATAATCTGGTGGGGTGGAATTTAGTTTTTCAAAAGGGGTAAGATTGTTTAATAATGGTGTTGGTGTACGGTTAATAAGAAATACAAAGTGTAAAATGGCATGAACCCAGAAAAGCTCAGGTAATTTGGAATGAAACAACAGGGCATGAGACACATTAAGGATATGTTGATGTTTACGCTCCACTAAACCATTTTGCTGTGGAGTTTCAACACAAGAGTTTTGATGAATGATACCACGAGAAGCATAAAAAGATGGGATATTAAACTCAAGACCATTATCACTTCGAATAGCCTTGATTTTACAACCAAATTGTGTGTCAACCAAGAGACAAAAAATTTGAAGATGAACACGAGCTTCAGATTTTTTTTCATAAGGATAACCCAAGTAAAATGACTAAAATCATCCACAATTGTTAAAAAATAACGATGACCAGTAATAGAAACTACAGCATTAGGCCCCCAAATATCAACATGAATCAAATTAAAAAATTTATTTGATAGTGAATGGCTTACAGGAAAAGAAAGTTTCTTTTGCTTTGCCAAATGGAAAGTTTTACAAGGAGAATCACTCGAAAAAGACAAGTTGGGAATAGATGATGGCAGCAACTTGAGCCTTGAATTTGAAAGATGGCCAAGTCGATGATGCCACAACGTGGATGATGAAGAAACGATGATGAAGAAACTTGTAATGCAGTAGGGGTTGACACTGAAAAAGAAGCAACAGGGCAGTCCAACAAATAAAGACCAGACATCACTCTAGCTGTACCAATCATCTTCATAGGGAGAGCACAGATTTCACAAGAAGATTTGTGAAACACAAAAGAACAAGATAAGGTGGATGTAAGTTTAGTGATAGATAACAGGTTAAAGGCAAATTCAGGAATGTATAGAACATTGGTAAGGTAAAGATGTGCAGAAAACATAACAGTGCCAGAGAAATGAGCAGTGACTTTAGTACCATTAGGTAATGTAATATAGATAGTTTTATTTTAGTGTAGGATGCAAAAGAGGTTAATGTGTGTGTGATATGGTCAGTAGCACCAGTATCAACTATCCAATAGGGTGAATAAAAAGATATAGGTGTAGAAAATATACCTTCAGTAGAAGCAAGGGTGAGAGATGGAGTAGCCAGGACTTGGTTGGTGAGGTGTGGTGTAGGTTGTGAGTGAGTGGGATTGGTTGATTGGTTCGAAGAAGAAAGAAGCAATGCCACCAGCTGAGTTATCTGCTCTTGAGTCAAAGTAACACCAGAACCTTATGATGTAACAGACTGAGAGTATCCAGTAAAAGAATCAACCGTGTCTGCATCAATTTCCTCAAACACATTATGAACATGAGAGGTTGAATTACGAGACTTATAGCCAGGTGGAAATCCATTCTTATGATAACAAGTATCCACTGTGTGCCGTAAACCACCACAAAAGGTGCATTTCTGAGTATCAATCTTGGAATCAGAATATCGAGAAGAAACCTGAGAAGAAGCCTGAGATGGCCTCTTGGAAGGTTGACGAACAGCATTGCTCGCAAAAACAGTAGAAGAGGGAGCAAGAAACTGTCGCTCTTGTTGAATCACCATAGAAAAAGCTTTATTGATGGTCGGAAGAGGATCCAGAAGCATAATTTGAGATCGAATAGAAGCATATCGCTCATTCAATCCTTTGAGAAAACGAATGACATAGTCATTATTATGATACTTTCGAATGGTGGTAAAAGCACCACACGAGCACTGAACACGGCACGAACACGATGGAAGTGGACAGAAATTTAACAACTCATCCCAAAGAACCTTCAACTCAGTGAAGTAATCAGTCACAGAGCGTTCCTCCTGTTTGAAAACAGAAATTTCATCTTGAAGATCAGATATACGGAAGACATCACCCTGCGAAAACCTCTCATGAAGATCGCGCCAAATCTCATGCGCATATCAATCCAAAGAATATCATTAACAATGGATTGTGAAATAGAATGATGCGACCATGAAATCACCATCTTGTTACACCACTCCCACGCCGGATAGATCGAATCGTGGTGTGGGAGGAAGAATAGAACCATCAACAAACTTCAATTTGTTTTTAGAAAGAAGAGCCATTCGCATCGCTCTCGACCAAGAATTGTAATTAAGGCTGGTTAATGTTGGAGTAACAAGAACAAGCGATGGATTTTCATTTGGATGAAGAAAATACGGACTGGAAGGAAGCGATGGATCGGAAGTTGCCATTGAAAGAGCAAATCAAGAAAAACAGAGTGTTTGGCGGAAAAGAAAAATGAAAGAAAGAATTTTACATCTGATACCATGTAGAAAACGTGGAAAATATGAAAATGATTTTCCTTATTATTTACAGAATAGGAAAAATGCTTATATACATGAAGTAAGCAGCTAACTAAGCTAACAGAAAATTACAGCTAGATAACAGCTAGATTAACTAACAAACTTATAACTTAATTAGCTAATATAATGAACGAAGGAACAGAAACAGAGGTATGTTCAGTTCGTTTATGTTTACGAATAAACTCGTTTATTGGCTCGTTTATAAACTCGTTTATTTATTAATAATTTTTTTATAAAAATACTAAAATAATAACTGTGTGTATGTATTTATTTATTGTTTATTTGTTTATTATTCATTAATATTGTTTGTGAACATGTTCAATTATATAATTGAACATGTTCATTTAATATTCGTGAATATGTTCGATTAAGTTAAATGAAAATATTCGTGAACATTAAATAAATGAACATGAACATACATAATTTTAAATAAACGAATAGACAAAAATTTTAAAATTCGTAACAAACACAAATTGAACACAAATAAACTTAAAAATAAACAAACAAACATGAACAGAGATTTATTCACTCAAGTTCAGTTTATTTACAACCCTAGATACTCAATTTGTTACATGACCCTCGTACTTTTAGTTTTCTGCTGATTTAGTGGGTTTGTGTTTTGGCTTTTTTTTTTTGTAAAACCATCTAATCGATATTCCCTTGGTAGGGAAGAAATTCACGTCATATGACACTGGTGCAAAAAGGAGTCAGCTTGATATGTTTCTGGTAACGACGAATTGGTGATTGAGATTTGGTGTCTTATCCTAGTTTGATGTTAAATGTCGAGCATCGGACTTTGTCGAACTACATAATTTCATTTATTTTTGATAATTTTCTTTTTAAGCTATGCTATTTAAGTTATAATTATATTATTTAGGTGAATAATGGGAGAAAAGTAAAATTTAAATATTAATTTGGTAAACTTTTGCTTATTAGACTTCCAGCGCAACATTAAATCCTATTTTGGGTCCATAATATATCGATCCAAAGAAAATTGAAAGATTTAGCTGAAATTATTTTACAACTTAAACCCAAAAAACGGTAGGAATGTGTCTAAAAATGACCTAGAAGTTTGACGAAAAATCAACAAAAAAAACTTTAAAAAATTATGTTTTACTTAATTAAAAGCATTTTTGTATTTTCTTCATTATATGATTTTTCACTATAAATAAAACATTTTAGGTTAATACCTAGATATAGCCTCATAGAGCACCCTTGGTATTATTTTGCTTTTGTGTTTTATTTTCTTCATGAGATTCTAAACTCTTCATTTCTAGTCAAAAGAACTTCGAAGTTTGATTCTAATGGTTTGTGAGGTCTAATTGTTCTTCATCTTTCCTTTATTTTTTAGTATTTGCATGTTTTCTGTTTTAATTATAATTATTCGGGTTTGTTGAATATTGGATATGTATTCAATTGCTTAGAATGTTTACCTTGTAAGTTAAAATTGTTTAATTTATTCTAATACTTTTGATGAACAACATAGTTGGATATGATGGAGATATACATTCATGCAATCTAATTTAAATAAACATTGTTTGTCTATTTGTTAGTTGGAATTGGGTCTCTTTCATTCTTAATACTATTGATAGATTAAATCATAAGCGTTTGTTATAGGGTTATTTATCAATAAGGAAATAACTAATGTGTTTGTGCGGATTATCGAGAAGGTGAAAAGAGATTGATTACTTGGCGTTCGTTGGAAATAATAACCAATTTATTAAAGAACACTAAAATTATATTTGCATCAATGCTCAAACTCATGAATCAAATGAAGATTTTACCTTTGATTAGAATTTTGTCACATTGATGTTCTTATTTTATTTTTCAATCTCTTTTTACATTGTTTTAATTTTAATTTTAGTTTTAAATTTTAAACCCTTATTTTTTTTACTTGTTTATTAAAGAAATAAAATGACTACCAATCTCTGTGGATTTAATCCAACTACTTGCTATCTACAAGTTTATTTTTTAGTAGGAATTTATTTTTGGCAGTCTTGGTAATGGTACCCATTTTGGCAACATTGTCGAGGACTGGTGTCATAATTTTATTTCTTTTTAGCTTCTTTAACCTTCGATCATGGCTGCATATTCACAATACTTCATATTCAAAAAGGAATTTTCAAGCAAAGTGAATAAGGTGGATTTTTCTTCTCTTGAGAATCAAATTTTGGAACTAACCTCTCTTGTTGGACAATTGGTTGTAGGAAATTCTTAAAAAGTGAAGGCTTGTAGGACTTATGCTTATTACGTTTAATACACTATTTTTGATGCAACCATTTTCTTCTAACCAATGTATGTCTTTTGAGGAATTTGTTAAATCAATCGCTACTAACACACAATAATTTCATCATAAGATAAGGTTGAGCATTCAAAACCTAGAGAGGTAGGTTAGAAAACTGACAACTATTGTAAGTAGTGCTAAGGCAAGTACTTGAAGTTGCTACTATGTGCTAATGGAAATGTCCACTTCCATCACCACTACGACAAAGTCCTACTTGGCATATTTGAAGTTGGCAATCTACTAGAACAAAATCTTTAAGCTATACTGATATTGTGGAACTATTCAAGCTTATCAATGAAGGTTTAACCAGAAAGGTAAAATGAAAGTCCGAGATAAAGCTAGACAAAGTCAAGCCTCAAAAAGGGGTGTTAGCAAGAGTACAATTGCATCCAAATTAGCCCGATATGTCTGCCAATGACTTCATCAAGAGGAACATTGTAACAATTGTAATTCGTCTCCGTCACCGAATTAGGGTTATAGAATATTACTACAGTTTATGAAACCAACGACAACATAAAACCATTCAAATATTAATTTAAATATCAAATATTCAAAACCAATCTTTATTCACATATATACGAATACGAGCCTTCAATCGAGTGTACGAGACCTTAAAATCAGTATG